>NW_006790988.1:379445-380305 GCF_000442215.2 Lipotes vexillifer
AAAAAAAAAAAAAAAAAAAAAAAAAAAATCAAAACAGAAGCTCAGAGGTATCGCTTAAGGTCCTTCCACTATAAAATGCTTGATAAACTATTAAAGTCTAGCAGGGATGTTTTTGCAAAGCCACTGGAGACAGATAATATAGAAACTTTGTCCTGTGCAGCTGAGTAAACAAACACTGAATTCTATTATGGAAGGGGATATAAGGAATCTGAAAAAATATTTGGATTTGTTTTCATTTTTAGATGTGTTTCACACCCTGATTTAGTTGCCCTGGGTGTTGGGCTGTTTGGGAATTCATTAGTCATAGGAGTGGTTAAGAGAGACACAAAGTCAGGCAAGATTTAACTAAATACTAAATACTGCATTTATGTCATCTTGTGAAGCATTTTACCAGCATAAATGGTATTTTCTGACTGTTGGTATGGTTTCTATTGCCTTAACTTGAAGGGTTTTATTAGCTCCTGATTTTTTTAAAGCATTTAAGGCTTAATGTAGTTGTTTTTCACCTCCTTGCCTTTGGGTTCCCAGAAATATAGATGATTTAATTATAAATATGGAATATGCCATAAAATTCCTATAAGGCCTCAGAAACTTAATGTCTTCCTTGAAAAAAATAGTGTGTCTTGAAAAGACATTCTTACAAGTTAAAATTTAAGTTAAATAAAAGAAATTCTTTTGTCATAAAGCTGAATAAAATCAATTGGCCAACAAGATTTAATGAGATATTTGGGAAATGTAATCATGTTTATGAAAGACCTTTGTAAACTTCAAAGTATTATAAAAATGCACATGCTTGTTGTCAACTGTATGCCCAAACAAAGAAGGAGGAAACATTTATTGAGCTCATACAGAGGGAAAGA
>NW_006790988.1:380329-388482 GCF_000442215.2 Lipotes vexillifer
TCCTGCTGAGCTTTGGGTAACATCCTCATTTTACAATGAGAGCAAAAGTGAGGGGAATGTCATGCCCAAGGTCACACAGCACAGCTAGTAAGTTGCAGTGTCAGGATTCAGTCCCAGACCAGTTGAACCACAAGGCTGCCCTGTCCTGTCCACCACACTGCCCTCTACAGGCTGTGGGAGGAGCTGACAGTCATGTGGGGAGTAAAACAAGTCAGGTAAAAAAAATCTGAGAGCCATACTACACCCAAGTCTACCAGCTGTTCAGAGAAGAAAACAATTCCATTCCACGGATTTAGCATCTAACAACTTACTTCTATGAACAGTTCTATGTTTAACTTTTTGAGGAACTGCCAGATTGCTTTCCAAAGTGGCTGCATTATTTTACATTCACACCAGCAGCGTGTAAGTTTCCATTTTCTCCACATCCTTGCCACACTTGCTTTCATTTGCCTTTTTGATTGCAGTCCTCCTTGTGGATGTGAAATAGTATCTCAGTGTGGTTTTGCTTTGCATTTCCTTGACAGATAATGATGTTGATCATTCATACAAGCATTATTCATAATAGTCAAAAAGTGGAAACAACCCAAATACCCATCAAGTAAAATGTGACATAGCCATACAATGGAATATTATTTGGCAATAAAAAAGAACAAAGTACTGATACATGGTACAACATGGCTGATTCTTTAAAGCATTAAGAATGAAAGCTAAGTGAAAGAAGTCAGTTACAAAGAATCACAAGGTGTATGAGTCCATTTACGTAAAATGTCCAGAATAGGCAGATCTATAGAGACAGAGTATATTTGTGGTTGCCTAGGGCTGTCGGGAAGGGGAGGTAAAAAGAGAAATAATTGCTAGCGGGTATGAGAGTTTTTTCAGGGTGACAAAATGTTCTAAAATGGATTGTAGTGTTATTTTTCTGGATTTTGTGAGTTTATAGCATTTGTCAGCTTTTGAAAATTTATACTTTGTTGTGACTTGTTCTCATTCTAAATAAATAGTGTCTTCTGTAAAAATAAATAAATTTTGTCCAAAAAATCATAAAAAAAAAAATGGGAGTTAACCTGCTCCCGTCTAAATATATTAATTCACAGATGGTAGGTACTGAGCCGTCAAAGGGAAATCAAACAAGATCCCTACTCTCAGGAATCTCACCATCCACTAAGACAAACGATGCATAAACAACGAATTTCAATAGAGGCAATAAGCATTCCCACAGGGAAATCACAGGGAAAGGTGGTGGCACCTAAGTAAGTATGGGTGGGCATGTGGCAGGTCTCACTCAGTGTCCAGTACATCAGGGGCACCTTCCAGGGAGGTAAAGCCCCTGCACGAAGTGGGCAGTGCACCCTCGCCTTGCTGAGAAACCAAGCAAGCCCCTTGAGAGTCTGAGAGGAAGTCAGAGACAGGAAGAGTTCGGTGGTCTTTTGATCACGATGGCCCATGCTAAGGTGATCCTTTAACCTTTGATTGTAGCCATTGTTTTTATAGCACTTCCATGTTTTGTGGTTCTTTCATTCAGATTTTAAATTATCTTTCAGTCATTATTTCTCACCAATCTATCTAAAGTAATTATACTTTATGGATCATGGTTATGGCTTTAAAAGGTTTCTTAATTGTTTAATCACCTTTCTGATTTTCCTTGACCAATGAGGAAGATGTAAGAAAAAGTGTACGAGTTTTTTTTTTGTTTTTTTTTTTTAACATCTTTATTGGGGTATAATTGCTTTACAATGGTGTGTTAGTTTCTGCTTTATAACAGAGTGAGTCAGTTATACATATATATATGTTCCCATATCTCTTCCCTCTTTGTCTCCCTCCCTCCCACCCTCCCTATCCCACCCCTCCAGACAGCCACAAAGAACCGAGCCGGTTATATGACACTTAAGAGCATCAGTAAGAGCACTTTGAACAACCAAAAGGAGTTGTCCAATTAAAATATTATCACTAAAATATATATATATTGAACAGAATAGGTTATTGTTGTTTTAATGCCTGCTGACCTGAATAGGAGAGAGCCTTTATTATTTTTCCTGCTTTGGCCTATAAAGCTATTAACTGGGGTTTTCCTCTTAGCAGTTAACAATAGCAAAGTGAAGACGGCATCTAAGCTGTGTTCAGCCCTGACTCTTTCTGGTCTTGTGGAAGTAAAAGAGGTATGTTTGTAGACGACCTTCTTTGCTGGGAATTTAAGCCTTGGGTGACTAAACCCAGTATCTCTTTTGTCAGACGATACAGAGAGAATCTGGGAGAAATAACAACCCTGAAGGTGAGGTGATCAGTGTCACTCAACTAGGAAACAAGTTGAGAAGGGCTCTGCATGGGAGAAACCAGATGCCTCGAAGGACGAAACCTCTGAAATCAATCTCCTCTGAAGAGACTCAGCTTGGGCCCATGTGGGTTGGGACATATTTTGGTCTCAGTACTAGTGGTGACCACTGAGGCATCTCTTAGTGGACACGAATCTTAGGCCTAAGTGAAGGGCAGTTGCCTGTATTTTCCTCAGCTTTTGGGTGGGAGGCTAGAATAGGTTGGAGGGGGAAATCCTTTTCTGACAATTCATTAGAAATATTAACATTAAATAGAGGTATTTATGGTTCTCCATTCTTCTCCAATGCTGAAATTTTCTTGTGTGAGAAGTGTTATACCACAATAGCTGTTATACCATTGATCTGTACATGACCTAGGGCCTCAGTTTCTTCACACCTACCCTTTCTTATTTTTCTCTTTAGTTAAAGTTCTTCCATCTTTTATTCCAAAATATGGGATGTTCATAAAAATTCAGTTAAGACTGAAGAATATAAAGTGACATCTCAGGCCTTGCTTACACTTTCCTCCCCAGCGGGAGCCACCAATACATTTTTTGGTGTGGCTGTTCGGACTTCTTTTTATGTATTTACAAGTGTGTTTTGTGTGTGTGTATACACATTTTTTAATGTAAATAAGGTCGTATGTATACAGTGTTCAGTCACTAGCTCTTTCCCCCACCTTTAGCTGTCTTTGACATTATCCATCTTAGTGTATTGACCCACTTTCTTACTAATTATGGAACGGCGTTCAGTGCTCTAGATGGACTGTGGTTTATGTAGCGGTTCCATAATTGTCGGACATAGAGGTAGCACCCCCAGCTTCTTCCCGACCTTTCCTGTCTGCTGCTTCTTCCCAAGGAACATAGAAAGCATTTCCCTCCCCCCGTGGTTCTCTTTCTCTACTGCGTATTTCATTTCTAGCATCTTTACTGTGGGCATGCTCCCCCGCCACAGGCTTCGATTCCATTCAACAGCCTCTTCAGCATGTCCGATTCATCTTGATAATCATAATCATTACAATCTCCACAATGCCTCGCACAGTGCCTTGTACCTAATAGACAGATATTTGATAAAACTCTCCAAGGGGCAGGCTCAACATAAACACGTAGACAGAAGTTACACTCCAGGGTCCTGATCAGTGAGAAACCGAACGTGTGGCACGAGGCAACGTCTGCGATCTCCTGCTGTCATGCGCTTACTGCAGACGTGAGCGTTTGACACCTGTGAGGGGGACATAGTACACCACCATACGGTAGAAAAAGCGTGGCCTAATCCTCTGATATCTTGAATTTCAGCTGCAGCGCAAGTTCTTGAGCCCCGAGGAGATTCAGTCTGTCCGAGAACACCTGGGTTACCACAGTGACAGCCTGCTCTCTGTGCAGATCACAGGAAAAAAGCCCAATTTTGAAGTGGGTTCTTCTAGTCAACTTAAGCTTTCTACTACCAAGAAGTCTTCCGGTGAGACTGGCCTAGGGATATTGTTCTGTCTGAGTGGGCCTGAAAAGCCGTATTAAAAACTGAGCCAGAGATCTGAATGAGGTGGTGATATCTTTAGAGGATCATTCCCTTCCTTAATTTCCCTCATTTCCAAGTGGAAGAATGCTTAATGTACTGTTGTTCTGGGCATATTCGGATCCAATACTGAAATGATGCGTAGATATTACCTAGTTCAGCCCCTTCTTCTGCACCAGAGGACACTGAGGTCTCCAGATACTAGAGGTCAGACTCCCATAGTTTCATTAGTTAATGAAGTCTTTCCAGACCCCAGAATTATGACATTTACCCTCAGAAGACCTCACAGTGACGGTCATGGCGGATAAGAGTGTGCTATTCCTCTTCCCATGTGTCCTTTTCTCTGTGCCACTGAATTCAGCTTTTCTTTGAGGATCTTAAGACACTTATAAAAATATCTCCTCTCAGAAGATTGCACTCCACCCTTTTTCACCATTCTCACCCTTCCTATCACTATTTTTTAATGCCTGAGTTGAGAAAAATTGTCCTAGCTGTGAGGTATGCAAAAATTTACAGGTATTCACACTGCTCTGTTTTGACTGTCCAGCCTAAATCTTCAAGAAATCCTTTAGCATCCTAACCTTTGGAGTCACAGTTCCAGAATGGGTAGGAGCAGCTTAGATGGCCTGCCCTGTGGGAGATCTGAGCATCCAGTGTGACAGTGATCTCTGGGGGGTGCACTTACCCGCCAAGGCCCATTCGTGGACTGGCCCACACTGAACCCTCAGCTCTTTCGGGCCCAGAGAGAGAATCAGGAGGTGTGATTTGCTACTGATTTGTTGTTACGCCACCGCCATCAGCTCTTGAGCCCATTTTCTTGTCTGTAACAGGTCTACATGAGACCGGAGCTTTGCTATTTATAATGCTTTTTGGTACAGTTTCTTGTTTCATATTCAAATCTCCTGCAGTGGGCATAGGGAATCCTATTAGCCCCATGTTCTAGGGATGGGAACTAAGAGAAGGAGGAGAAAGCAATATGGAGTGGAAGTTAAAAGCGTTAGGTAGACTCTGTCTGTACTTGTGTATTTGTGGCTGGGTGTAACTGGCCTAAGTATCTAAACCTCTTTCCTCATTTATAAAATTAGGATGACAAGAACTTTCCTCATAAGGTGGTGAGCAGGACTAAATTAGATCATGTATGTAAAATGTTTAATGTAGTATCTGGCACAAAGCTTAACAAATGATGGCTTTTATTGCCATAAAGTGATGGGTCCCTCTCATGCCTTTATAAGTGATAGAGCTGGGCCTTGAACCCAGGTCCAGTGTGTTCCCTGCACAGCCTCAGTAGAAAGCACTTACATGTGCTTGGAGTTTGTTTCCAGCTGCTTTTCTGGAGCTTGTTTTCTTTCATTGGTTGGATTCAGGGAAGCCTGCTATGGACCCTGCAGCTGCCAAGCTCTGGACCCTCTCAGCCAATGATATGGAGGATGAGAGCGTGGTGAGTCAGCACTGTGGTCACCTGATTGCTTTCTTTCAGGCCCCACTTTGGGTGGGAATGTTGTTGTTTGGAGTGGCCTCTCTGGGTTTGTAGGTGTGAAAGCATTTAAAGCCCAGCCTTGTGGCTGTGCCTGCCATTGGCATTTTTTGACTCAGAAGGAAACTCCTCATTAGTGGCATTTTAAATTTCTTTTTCAGCATCTTTCCCCCCGCAGATTTTCTTGTTCTCACTTCATGTGATATATTAAAGACTCTTGTGGGCATGCGTAAACCTGAAAAGAGTTTGTCAGCTAAAATATTTTTTGGCTCCTTCGTCTGGGCAAGTCACCAAATGCTCACTGTCTTAACAGTAATGCTCTTCCAACTCAGATCAATGCTTTCTGTAATAAAGTTCTTCATTCCTACAACTATTGAAGTTAGAGTGGTAAGCAAACTAGGCGACGGTTTGTGCCCTCACAGAGCTTACAGATTAACTGTCTACACGTTTATCGAAGAATCACACAAGTGTATATATCATTATCTGCCTTTTCCTCTGGAATTATATAGAAAATATTCCATTCCCTTTTCTCACACGACAGCCCTTTATATATTCGCATAAATATAACGCTTCTCTCTTTGTTCTTCCTGCCCCCTCCCTCCCTGCCCTCCACACACATATTCTCTGCACATCATAAATGAGTCCCCAGCCCCCTCACAGCCTAACACAGCTTCTGTGCACGTAGTGTACTCACTATGTGGTCAGCTTGGGCGTGATGATCAAGCCCAGGTAGGATGATGGCTGCCTTCTACATAGATGGGCAAACTGCTGCTGTGGACTGTGGCCACTTCACCTGTTCATTAGCAGAGACCATGACTGGGTCATTAATGGCTTCGAACATTCTCCAGGATCTCATTGACTCAGATGAACTGCTGGATCCAGAAGATATGAAGAAGCCAGACCCAGCTTCCTTGCGGGCTGCCTCCTGTGGGGAAGGGAAAAAGAGGAAGGCCTGCAAGAACTGGTAAGCCTTGGGGTGAGAAGAGGCTGCCAGGCTGCTTCCAGCGGCTTCTGATTGTCAAGGAATCGCTGTGCTTCACAATTACTAAAACATGTTTTATTGTAAAATGTATCAGACGGTTAGAAGAGTATGCTAAATAAGTACATTTTAAAGAACAATAAAATGAACACCCATGTACTGCTCACCCAGCTTAAGTACCAGGAACATGACTTGTTCCTTAGAAGTCGCCTCTGCCTGCTCCCTCAGCTGCATCTCCCTCCCTCTCCTTACAAGAGGCTACCATTCTCCCAAATTTGTGCTAATCTTTGCTGGCTTTTTCGATAGTTTACTGTCTGTGTGTGAATCTCCAAACAGTACATCATTGAATTGTGGAGCCCAAAGCTGACTAGGCCAGGAAAGGTCAATGCTCCATATCTGTGAAGACTCCCAGGGAAAAGGTCTGTCAAGGATTTGGAGTTCCTGGGTGGTGGCAGGTCCCACTCATCACCTGCTAACTTTCCCCCAGCACCTGTGGCCTCGCAGAAGAACTGGAGAAAGAGAAGTTGAGGGACCAGATAAGCTCCCAGCCCAAGTCGGCTTGTGGAAACGTGAGTATCTGGTTGATTACTCAGTATTCACAAAGGCCTAAACTAAACACAGGCCAGCTCCAGCTCTACAGAGTTCACTGCCCAATTATTTTAATAATAGGTGAACGTGTGAGAACGTGTCTCTAGGTAGTAATGGGAAGAGGGCTTATCTCCTGAGAGTGGGCAGCGCACTCATGCCCGTAGGGGAGGCACTTGTCATTTCTTATTTTTGGCCCCTTTCTTTCTGCTTCACATTAGGCCTGATGCTACTCAGCCATTTGCTGAGTGTGGCTGTGATTTGAACTGCTGAGAATACAGAAGTATTCACCTAAGGGACTTCTCTAGACTTTTGTCTTTCATGAAATCAGAGATCTTAAAGCCTCTTAGTATTTGGATCCCAGTTGGACCTACAAATGTACGCAGTCATTCTCTTTAGGCCACTGTGGCCATACCATGAAATTTGGGATCCCTTTCTTCTGGCCTGTATCTCTGGGAGAGCTGACACTTGGCTCCCCTGTATGATGGTCTCTTCTTTCAACAGTGTTACCTGGGCGATGCTTTCCGCTGTGCCAGCTGCCCCTACCTTGGGATGCCGGCCTTCAGACCTGGGGAGAAGGTGCTCCTGAGCGACAGCAGCCTCAATGATGCCTAGGGGAGGGCCCGGCCTGGGACACACCTGCTCCTCTGCCAGCTCCTGCCCCTTCCATCCCACCACGTGGTTCCTCCCGTCTCCTCTTGATTGGCTCACTCTGGCTTAGGTCCATTGCGGAGAGGGTGCTCAGTGGACAGAGTGGAGCTGGCTGGGAGCAGTGGTGTGGAGTGCTGCTGCAAGTCAAGACCACGGTATCCCGGGGCCCTGTTACCCTGAGTGGGGACCTCCTTCACCCAGTGTTAGGTAAACGGGGCACATCCCAAATAGGCCCCTCTCACCAGGTCAAAATGCTGATATTTCGTAACACTCTCCGAGCCCGCCATGCTTGAGTATTAACACTGTGACAGAGAGGGCCCCACCCCATTCTAAGCTCCGCAGTAGTGCCACGGCTTATCTTCCAGAGTTGGTGGTTTATTCACCATGCAGTTTTCTTGGTGACAAGAGGCAAGTGTCTCATGACCTCAGAGCACCAAGGGAATCACTCCTTGGTTGCTGTGATCATATCCAGTGTCCCTCTGCCCCCTCCAGTCCTACCCCCCATCCCTGTTTTACTGTGTTGCATCTGTGCCCCATTGTCATTTCTGTTAATCTCCAGGTATTAAACTTACGTACTAATGTATATTCGCTGTGAAGAGGGGATATGTCTGTGTGTGTGTGTGTGTGTGTGTGTGTGTGTGTG
>NW_006790988.1:389953-417178 GCF_000442215.2 Lipotes vexillifer
GCGGCTCGCGCCCGTCTCTGGAGCTCCTTTAGGCAGCGCTCTTAAAACCCCTCTCCTCGCGCACCAGGAAACACAGAGGCAAGAAAACGTCTCTTGCCTCCTCAGCAGGTGCAGCCTTTTCCCCGGACTCCCTCCCGGCTAGCCGTGGCGCACTAACCCCTTCGGGCTATGTTCAAGCCGCCAACCCCAGTCCTCTCCCTGAGCTCCGACCAAGTGTACGAGTTTTGAAGTGAAACAGTTGTAGATTCAAATCGCAGCTTTGTGACTTAAGAGATGAGGGACTAGGGGAAGTTTCTCCCCTTTGTCGAGCCACACACATCCACAATCTAGAATTGCTGGGTCTGTTATCATGCTTAATCTTTACCACAAACTGTCCTTCATAGGATTGTGGTTAAGATTAAAGGAGATAACAGACGGCTTCATGCAAAGGAATGTCTCAGTGAATTAAAATTTCGGGGGAAGCGCAAAAAATTTTAAAGAAAAACCCACCATTTTCTCAGACCGAAACTTGATGCCGGTGAGTCCATAATTGGACAGGTCAAACCAAGGTCTCCTGTGCAATAAACAACAACCTGCTACATGTTCTGTAAGGTCTGTGATATTATAAAACTGGCAGGCTCTTATGAGAGGTTGAGGTAAGCAAAAAAAATGGCCCTCCTTTCTCCATTAGAGTTCTGAGCCAATAAAAATATAGAGAAAAAGTGTTAAAAAATGTAAAAAGAGAGGGGGATCACCTATAAATTAATAGAGCCTTGAGGGACATACCAATCAATTGCAACGTATGGAATAAATTGTGATGTTAATTCACAGTAGTTTTTTGAGACTCTAAAGAGCATTTGAAACTTACTGATATTTGACATTATTAAGGAATTGCTGTGATAATAGTATTGTAATTATGCCTTTTTATATCCTTCTCTTTTAGAGATACATACTGAAACATTTACAGTAAAATGATGTCTGAGTTCAAAATACTGGTGGAGAGTCAAATGGTTGAGAGTGTAGATAAAACCAGATTGGCCATAAGTTAATGGTAATTGAAGCTAGGTAGGTGATGGGTTCATGGTATATTCTTCTTCTAAGATTACATATATTTGAAATTTTCCCTAAAAGATCTTTTTAATAAGGAAAAAAATATCACCTATCTACTGATAAAGATGAATTTGGAGAGCGTGGCTTAAATGTGCCACTCATGGGCTTCCTGCTGAGCCCCTGAATTAGGCAGAGGTAAGCCCTGAGCAATCACAGGTTTCTTGGTGAATCCAGCCTGTTAGAATACCTCACAGTGGTACTAAGTCTGGGGTTTTGAGTTCAGTTCCTATGCAGTCTCTGCTTTGTCTTTGCCCCAGTAGCCCCTCAAAGCTCAATCAGCCATCTTGCAAATGTGAGCTGGTAGATACCAGGGAGATGAAGCCAGGATAGCAGCCCAGTACAAATCCATCCTCATCCTTATCCTTGGAAAAGAATTCATATCACATGCCGTGATACGAGGAGGGTAGGCAGAGAGGCTCCGTAGTGTCATTTTTGTGCATGCAGGTGGTAAATGGAAACTATTAATCAGAGGGAACTCTATTGCATAAGAAGAAAAACAGGAGTACTTAATTTGTAGAAATAAAAGAGTAAAATCTGCATTTTAGAGAAATGTGTACCAGCCAGAGAGGCCTCATGGGAAGAAAGAATAAAACATAGAAAGGAAGCCAGCAGAGCTGTGGAATATTTTATCTTTTACCACAAAAGAAATGAACCAAGAATACAGGGGAAGAATACAAAAGAAATGACCCAAGAATACAGGGAAGCAGAGGGTCCTACTGAGACTGTATTGTATATTCATAATCTGTGATTGCCCTGGCAATGGGTCCTTCATCTCATGGTGATGGCATTACAGTAAGACACGCCACAGTAATTAGTATCAGAGCTACAGGTGGTCAAGTTAGCTCCATTTTGGGAGAAGGCCTGAGAAGAAGCTGGACAGGATCAGCAACTAACAAATAAAATGAGGTCTTGAAGGAAAGAACTTTGAGAGATTTACCAAATAACAGATTTGAACCTGATACCCTAGAGTACTTCTAGGTATGGTGCGTTTCCTATTGACTTTGAGGTTGGTGCAGATAATAAACCATCTAGTGGCATGTCCATATTGTCCCACCTTTCAACCTGATGGCGTTTCTCTCTGAAATAATCTGAACCAAGAGAAAGAGGAAGCCCATTCTCCAAACTACTGTGTATTAGTTTGACATAGAAACAATTGCAATCTCCTGATAATTTGATTAACCTCTCTACCCCAGGAGATTAGGCCAGGCAAGAGGACAGGGTGCCAACAACGTGACCATAAATAGGGTATAACCTGGTCTCCACAGAGACCATAGCAACACAACTCAACTTTCCACTCTGAGATGGGTGCTCTTGACTAGAACAGTGACCAGCACAGAAAATGTACTCATTATCTGGGAGTGAGCATCGTTTATTGCTGTTTTTATTTGGCTGTTTCCCTTCCTCAATTTCAGGTATATGAAACAGTTGGACACAGTGGCACCACCTTGCTAGCAGAAGTGTTTCTGCCTATTCCTGAAACTACTGTTGTCACTGGAAGAGCTCCCACTGAAGAAGTGGAGTTTAGCAGTAACCAGCATGTGACACTGGACCACGAGGGAGTTGGCAGTGGTATGGAAAGCCTCCATGGCTAACGGATTCAGGGTCAAATTTGAACATATCTTTTTTGTCACTTATCAGACAAGCAGACAATTATAAAATTGCTATCAGAAAAGTTAAAGCAATAATCATATACAATTTTTGGCAAAGTCATTTTTATATACTATGGGTGGCCAGAAAATTCATATAACTCTGCAAGTGTAAAGTAGTTTTACCGTGTGAATTAAGGGCCTTTAGATTGCCTTTAACACCTTAATTCAACTTCTAGGAATCTTTCCTAAGAAAACAATTTGAAATGAAGACAAAACTTTGTGCATAAAAAAAAATGTACCTCACAGTGTTATTTGTAAGGCTGAAAAGTTTGAAATAAATAATAGGGAGATTATTAAATAATATTCTCTCTTATCTCCTTCTACAATTCTGATTAAATATATGATGGACCGTCTCACTCTGTCCACCATGTTTTTTAACCTCTCTTAAATATACTTGACATCTCTTTTTTTCACTTTTATATTCTGTGCAATTTCTTTAAGTCAGTCTTCCAAATCATGAATTCACTTTTTGGCTATGTCCAGTCATTGAAACTCATCACTGCGTTTCTTGTTTCAATGATTATATTCTTCACCTCTAGAAATTCTATTTAGTTTTTTACAATCAGTTCTGACAACTTTTTGTCCTTTTCTGACACTCTCGATCATTTCTTTTATTAATTCATTCATTTATTCTTTAAAACACATTAAAATATTTTTCAATATTCTGTATCTGATCATTCCAACACCTATCTGCTTATTGGTCTGATTCTGATTCTGTTTCCTCACATGCCTGGTGATTTTTTTTTTATGAGAGCATATCTGGAACTTTATCATCAAGAATTCTTTGAGTCTCTAAACTGATCACCAGTCTAAAAGTCTGGAGGCTTAAGCTTTTAGTTCCAGCTCTGCTACTGACAAGCTGTGTGATCCTAATAATCATGTAACCTCTTTGAATATCATCTTCCTCATTCATAAAATGGATCTAACAATAACACCCTTAATGTTATATAGGGTTATTCTGAAGATCAAGATGGAGTGTTCAGTATGAAGGAAAGATCTTTGAAAAACACAAAGATGCTGTTATAGGGTTAACAGTGGTATTGTTTTTGTGTTAAAAATATTAATTGGAACTCCCCAAAGCATGAAGTTGCTATATTTCATGCTTGAAAATCTTTACTTCCTTACTTGATTAAATGCCCTGCCCCGAGACTTTTTTTTATCACTAATGTCCAATCAGTGAGGACCAAATCAGTGAGGCTTTACCGTCGCTACAACAGCTGAGCAATAGCATCTGTGGAGTAGTCAGCGTTTCCCAGGCATGTCTGAGTCTTTGCAAGTGTTGCCTCACTTAACATGCTGTTCCTTACTCCAGGCACACTCTGACCTTACGGCCTTTGCCTTTGTTCCTTCTGCCAAGAAGCCTCTTTCACAAGATACCTACATGCCTCACTTAGCTTTCTTCAGGCCTTTATTCAAAAGTGACTTCTCATGGGCCCTCCCTGGCCACCCCGTCTGAAAGTTCAACCCCTGCCTCCTCCAAACACACATTTTCTATACACCTTCCCTAATTTGTTTCTCTTTTGCATTTATCACTCTCTAACATACTGCCCATGTCTCTTATCTTCTTATAACCTGTCTCTCCTACTTGAATGTAAACTGCATGAGAACAGGGATTCCTATCAGTTTTGTTTCTTTACTGCTATCTTTGTGACCAGAATAGTGCCAGCATGAAGTAGGAGCTCAAAGAAGTATCTACTGAATGAATGAATAAATGAATGTCTTCACAGTAATCCATAAAAGGGGATACTTTATGTTCCCTATTTTATACACAATGAAACAAAGGTTCAGAGAAGTTAAGTAATTTGTCCACACAGCTGTCAAGTGGCAGAACCAGAATATACATGCAGTTGGTCCCACTCCAAAGTGCATCGTTTATTATAATGCCTACACTCTGCTGTCAAGAGATAGAGCCAAGTGGCCGATGGTGAGCATCATTCCCTGAAGGAGTTCAGTGATATTGATTTGAATTATGTGTTCCATCCCCACCACTCCCATCCACTCTGTTCCATTTGTCTACTTTCTGCTTTCTTACTAGTACTGGGCTCACTCCCTCTTTCTAAACAACATCCTATTTAATCTACTGTTTCCCCAGGAGTACCCTTCTCATTTGAAGCTGATGGTAGTAATCAACTGATTCTAATGACCTCGGGGAAAGTGTCCAACAGTGTGGCATGGGCCATTGGAGAAAATGGGATTCCTTTAATTCCTCCATTGTCACAGCAGAATATTGGATTTAGAAGGTAATGTATGGCTAGAATAAGCTGATGAGCAATGTCGGCATTGGCATGAACAATATCCAGTGGGGAAAATCTTGCAATATCACATTCTTTCCTTTTATTGTTATGTCCCAGTATTTTCAGGGTTTTTTTTTTTTTATTAGTAAAGCACTTTACCTTATTTAATCTTCACCAATTAACTGTGAAGTATTCTTTTCCCAATTTCACAAATGGGGAAAGTGCATTAGCACATAGCTGTATAGATCAATATTTGGCCCTCAGTAAAGGTTCATTGTAAATGATGATTGGTGTGGAACCTTCTGATTATATGAAAGTCCCTATTCTCAGCCCCCTTCCTTGATTGCTAGCCCTAGGTTTCTACTCAGAACAGCAGAAAGGGACTCTGGGCCTCACTAGTTCACTCCAGATGGACGGGCCCTCTCTCCTTGTGGTTGATGCCTGTCCAGGCTGCCTGGACTGTGTCTTGCTTCTGTCTTTCCCCAATAGATGTGTCTTGAGTGGATCATCTTACCACTGATGTCTCAATTGCCTCCATAAAATAAAAGGACTTATCTTGATCACCAAGAAGACACTTCCCAAGTCAAAGACTGTCATTTTCAATGTGTGGGAAAACAGACTGGGGCTGGTTTTGTTCCCTTTACACCCTCTCCATCCAGTGCAAATGCTTGTATTCATGCGATAAAAACAACAAGGCCTTTCTCAGGCAGGACTCTGGCAGCATTTCCAGTGGAGGCTCGTTTATGTCTTTGAATATAAGCCTTTTGCATTTGTCTCATTGAGTTTTATGCTGGAGAAATTTCCTGGGGGTGAAAGCTCCAGCTCCTCAGGAGAGGAGGTAAAACACTGTGAGTGATGAGAGATGCAGCCCTGTTGATAAAGCCTCAACTCATAGAGGGAAACTACCTCAACATAATAAAGGCCATATACAACAAATGCAGAGCAAACATCATTCTTTTTCTTTTTTTCTTTTTTTTTTTTTTTTGTGGTACATGGGCCTCTCACTGTTGTGGCCTCTCCTGTTGCGGAGCACAGGCTCAGCGGCCATGGCTCACGGGCCCAGCCGCTCCGCGACATGTGGGATCCTCCCAGACCAGGGCACGAACCCGTGTCCCCTGCATCGGCAGGCGGACTCTCAACCACTGTGCCACCAGGGAAGCCCCAAAGATCATTCTTAATGGTGAAAAACTGAAAGCATTTCCTCTAAGATCAGGAACAAGACAAGGATGTACACTCTCACCACTATTATTCAACATAGTTTTGGAAGTCTTAGCCATGGCAATCAGAGAAGAAAAAGAAATAAAAGGAATCCAAATTGGAAAAGAAGAAGTAAAACTGTCACTGTTTGAAGATGACATGATACTATACTTAGAGAATCCTAAAGATACCATCAGAAAACTACTAGAGCTAATCAATGAATCTGGTAAAGTTGCAGGATACAAAATTAATGCACAGAAATCTCTTGCATTCCTATACACTAATGATGAAAGATCTGAAAGAGAAATTAAGGAAACACTTCCATTTACCACTGCAACAAAAAGAATAAAATACCTAGGAATAAACCTACCTAGGGAGACAAAAGACCTGAATGCAGAAAACTATAAGACACTGATGAAAGAAATTAAAGATCATACCAACAGATGGAGAGATATACCATGTTCTTGGATTGGAAGAATCAACATTGTGAAAATGACTATACGACCCAAAGCAATCTACAGATTCAATGCAATCCCTATCAAATTACCAATGGCATTTTTTATGGAACTAGAGCAAAAAAATTTTTAATTTGTATGGAGACAAAAAAGACCCTGAATAGCCAAAGCAGTCTTGAGGGAAAAAAACAGAGCTAGAGGAATCAGACTCCCTGACTTCAGTCTATACTACAAAGCTACAGTAATCAAGACAATATGATACTAGCACAAAAACAGAAATACAGATCAATGGAACAGGATACAAAGCCCAGAGATAAACCCACGCACCTATGGTCAACTAATCTATGACAAAGGTGGCAAGGATATACAATGGAGAAAAGACAGTCTCTTCAATAAGTGGTGCTGGGAAAACTGGACAGCTACATGTAAAAGAATGAAATTAGAACACTCCCTAACACCATTCACAAAAATAAACTCAAAATGGATTAGAGACCTAAATGTAAGACTGGACACTATAAAACTCTTAGAGGAAAACATAGGAAGAACACTCTTTGACATAAATCACAGCAAGATCTTTTTTGATCCACCTCCTAGAGAAATGGAAATAAAAACAAAAATAAACAAATGGGACCTAATGAAACTTAAAAGCTTTTGCACAGCAAAGGAAACCATAAACAAGACGAAAAGACAACACTCAAAATGGGAGAAAATATTTGCAAACAAATCAACAGACAGGGCTTCCCTGGTGGTGCAGTGGTTGAGAGTCCGCCTGCCGATGGGGGGGACACAGGTTTGTGCCCCGGTCTGGGAAGATCCCACATGCTGTGGAGCGGCTGGGCCCGTGAGCCATGGCTGCTGAGCCTGAGCATCCGGAGCCTGTGCTCCACAACGGGAGAAGCCACAACAGTGAGAGGCCCACGTACCACAAAAAAAAAAAAAAATCAACCGACAAAGGATTAATCTCCAAAATACATAAACAGCTCATGCAGCTCAATATTAAACAAACAAACAACCCAATCCAAAAATGGGCAGAAGACCTAAATAGACATTTCTCCAAAGGAGACATACAGATGGCCAAGAAGCACATGAAAAGCTGCTCAACATCACTAATTATTAGAGAAATGCAAGTCAAAACTACAGTGAGGTATCACCTCACACCAGTTAGAATGGGCATCATCAGAAAATCTACAGGCAACAAATGCTGGAGAGTTTGTGGAGAAAAGGGAACCCTCTTGCACTGTTGGTGGGAATGTAAATTGATACAGCCACTATGGAGAACAGTGTGGAGGTTCCTTAAAAAACTAAAAATAGAATTACTATATGACCCAGCAATCCCACTACTGGGCATATACCCCCAGAGAAAACCATAATTCAAAAAGACACATGCACCCCAATGTTCATTGCAGCACTATTTACAATACCCAGGACATGGAAGCAACCTAAATGCCCATCAACAGACGAATGAATAAAGAAGATGTGGTACATAGATACAATGGAATATTACTCAGCCATAAAAAGGAAAGTAATTGGGTCATTTGTAGAGACGTGGATGGATCTAGAGACTGTCATACAGAGTGAAGTAAGTCAGAAAGTGAAAAACAAATATCGTACATTATCGCATATATGTGGAACCTAGAAAAATGGTACAGATGACCGGGCAGGGCAGAAATAGAGACACAGTTGTAGAGAACAAATGTACGGACACCAAGCGGGGAAAGTGGCAGGGGGTGGGGATGGTGGTGTGATGAATTGGGAGATTGGGATTGACATGTTTACACTGATGTGTACAAAATGGATGACTAAGAAGGACCTGCTGTATAAAAAAATAAATAAAATTAAATTCAAAAAAATAAAATAAAATAAAGCCCCAACTCAACCAAGGTGACCACACTGGCCCCCTTGGAACTCAGTCATGTCCAAAGTCGGTGCTTAAGTTGGTTGCATAAGTGTTTATTTTTTCTCTTTTATTTTAGCTACAAGTGGTCCCCAGTTATCTGGGAGTTGAGGCCTTCTGGGCATCCTGCACCAGATGCAGAGGCACCTGTCACTAGTCTGGATCAGGGACTCAGGACACTTTAACACACTGGGCAGAGTTGTAGGAATGCAGGGTCAGAGTTGCATTCCTTCTATTTATACTTCTTTTCTCCCCCAGTTTTACTGAGATATAACTGACATATAACACTGTATAAGTTTAAGATGTACAACATAATGATTCGGTATTTGTACATACTGCAAAATGACTATCACAGTAAGTTTAGGTAACACATCCATCACCACACATAGTTATAATTTTTTCCTTGTGATGAGAAATTTTAAGATCTGCTATCTTAGCAATTTCCAAGTATACAATAGAGTATTATTAACTGTAGTCACCATGCTGTACATTAGATTTCCAGAACTTATTCATCTTATAACTGGAAGTTTGTACTCTGGAGTCCCTTCATCCATTTCTCCATCCCCCTCACCTCTGGCTCCACCAATCTATTCTCTGTTTTTATGAGTTTGTGTTTTTTAGATTCCACATAGAAGTGAGATCATCTCACTTAGTATAATGCCCTCAAGGTCTATCCAGTTGTTTCAAATGATAGGATTTCCTTCTTTTACGGCTGAATAATATTCTATATATGATATATATATTATACATATGTATCATATTTTATTTATCCATTCATCCATTGATGAATGGTTGTTTCATCATTCATCATCATTGTTAGGTTGTTTCCATGTCTTAGTTATTGTAAATAATGCTGCAGTAAACATGGGAGTGCAGATATCTCTTCGGGATACTGATTTTGTTTACTTTGGATATATCCCCAGTTGTGGGATTGCTGGATTATATGGTTGTTCTACTTTTCATTTCTTGAGGAGCCTCCATACTGTTTTTCATAGTGGCTGCACCAATTTCCATTCCCACCAATAGTGCACAAGGGACTACCTTTTTTTTCATATCCTTGCCAACACTTGTTTTGACTTGTCTTTTTGATTATAGCCATTCTGACAGGTGTGACGTGATATTTCATTATAGTTTTGATTTGCATTTCCCTGATGATTAGCGATGTTGAGCATCTTTTCATGTGTCTGTTGGCCACTTGTACGTCTTTTTTGGAAAAATGTCAGTTCAGATCCTTTGCCCATTTTAATTAGATTATTTGTTTTCTTGCTACTGAGTTGTATGAGTTCCTTATATTTTTGGGATATTAACCCCTTATTAGATGTGTGCTTTGAAAATACTTTCTCCCACCATTCAGACTTCTTTATTATGCTTATAACATATTTAATAGTAACCATCAAGTAAAGAAAAATGTCAAAAGTCCTTCCTTATGATCAGACTTTCTCTCATAGGGAATAGCCTCCTTAAGCAGTGCTGTCCCTGGGATTTTGTGGTCTTAATGCAAACTGCTCTGTGATAAAGTCGGTCTCATGGAATCAACTTTCATTTTCAGCGCTTTGAAGAGAGCAGATGCCATCTCATCTATTGGCACATCAGGACTGACAGACATGAAAAAGTTGGCCAAGTGGGCAGCAGAGTCCAAGCTTGACCCCAATGACCCCAGCAATGCCCCTTTGATGCAGCTCATCTCGGTAATGTGGCAGGAGATCTGGACACGCACCACATCTCCACTTGGTGTGATAATAACAGAAATGGCTGGGCCTTGACACACATTTTCTTTCCCACATGTTCTCCTGCGCAATAGTGTTTAAGAGCATGAAGCCTGGGTTGAATGACAGGTTTAAACTTTAGCTCTGTACCTACTGGCTGTGAAGGCAAGCACTCATGCCCCTAAGCCCTGTGATGCCCTCACAGTGTTGTCAGGAGGAAATGAGCTGCTGCGGATCAACATCTAGCTGGACACATGGTCAGTGTACGGTCAGCATCAGCTGCTACTGTTGCTGTTACTCTTACCTCTAACCTCTGTAAAGCCCCTAAAGAAAGGTTTCAATTTGCCCCTTCCGTGGAGAGACACTGAACCCAGACATTCAGGGTTCCTTGCTCCACATCCCACAGATGGTAAGGACACGGCTCCAAGTTGATGTGATTTCAGGCCCTGTGCTCTTTCCATCATACTTTGAAGGGCTGATGGGGCATTTTCAGAAATGGTGGTTTTGTTGGTTTTCTTGTTGGATGATTAATTAGATTACCTTTTAGGTTTCATTGAAGTGTCTTTGATATAAATTGCTTGTATCTATCATAACATTCAAAATTCTTTCTTCAATGAATTTGGAAATAAAATGGAACATTAGTCAGTAAATGATTTCTCTTGGTAACAAATACAATTGCTTTTACTCCCAAGTTCATAATTCCCACAAAACCTAATAAACAAGTAGATGATCCAGAAAGTGGCCATAGCAACACACTCCGTGATCACGTTTCTTAGTTCAAGTCCATCAGTAGGGTAACTATAACCAGGATGAAAACTTTCACTTCTCCCCTAGTGATTCTAAGATAAGTCCCAAAGCAAGCTTTGGTTTATTCTAACTTTTATCTTCATAAAATCTCCTTCCCACATGATACTTAGTGCATGTTGATACTTAGAGAACTATTAGAAAGAATAAATTATCTTATTGAACCAAAACATTTCTTGCATAATTGGTGAATGAGTTAAGTCCCAATATATGTCTTCATTGTTTCAATTTTGTTTTATTAATTAAAATGAAAATATCCACCTTAAAAAAAAAAGAATAGGCCATATCACCTGAAGTGTAGCCTATTTCATATAAAGCTTTCAAATGATTGATATGTTTCAATGACTAGCTTTAAACTGACAATAATATAGTGCATATGTCTCCTTCATTTTTTTTTTTCTTTTTAACTATTTGCTTCCCGTAGAAGGACAAAACACAGAGTTTGCCTTCCTGACTGGCCTCTTTTTTATGAGCCAGGATTTTCACAGCAGTATCACCTTTCCCATCGCAAAGCTCCATCAGATCTCTGCTCCCTGAAGAGAAGCAGAGATCTGCCCAGGAGGAGGTTGCAGCTGGCAAAGCACCCAGCAGAGGAACAAGCAGACACCTGGGCAGAGTGCAGCCCACACCTGCTAGTCTCTCAGTGGTGCTGAAGCCGCACTTTCTGTACCAGGGTACAGGGGCATCCGAGGCTGGTGATTGGGTCCATCTCTGGTTCACTTTTCTCAGTGACCAAGGCCATGAGGTGCTGTGCAGGGACAGGAGAGCATGGCTGTAAAGCCAAGTGAAGCTGATCAGCCGACTCTAGGGCTTTTATCTACATTTGTGCATAAATAAAGTCCAAAAGTTATATTTTAAAAATATTTTAAAATATATTTAAAATGTTAAAGTGTAAAAATATTTTAAAAATACATTTAAAATACATACACTTTATATACATTATGTATGTGAATAGTCTTATTTGCAGTAGGCACTTGGTAATACACTGATATAAATCTCATATTTTTCAGTCTGTATATTTTCATGACAACTGTTAGAGGAGCGTGCGTACCAAAAATGAACCTTTTAACTTTTATTTCTCTGGAAAAATGATTCATGATACTTTTTATAGCTACTAAATGAATATTAGTAGCTATAAAAGGCAGAGTAGCATCTGCCTCATTACCATGATATTTTAGTGTATTTTCTCTTTAAATGAAATGATGGATGTTTCAAGTCTCTCTGCCTAAAACTGTTAAAACGTCATTCCCAAAAGCTCAGTGCCAAGTTTCTTTGGATGAAATCTGCCTGTTATCTAGAGTTTTGTATTTCTTGGTTTTTATAGGTTGCTACCAGTGGTGAATCCTACATCCCTGATTTCTTTCGACTGGAACAGCTACAACAGGAATTTAACTTTGTTTCAGATGAGGAATTAAACAGATCCAAACGATTCAGGCTTCTTGGTCTTAGAAGCCAAGGGGTGCCAGAATTCCGAAATTATAAACAAATTCCAATGTATGACCGAGAAATTATGGAAAAGGTATTCCAGGTGAGAAATTGGCTTATTTTATTATTAATAAAATATCTGCTGTGCCATTTGGTATACTATTATGTATGTATTTTGTTGTTGTTGCTATGTTCTCAGTAGCAATATTAGTTCCTCTTTTGTAGTACTTTACATAACCTTCCCATTATTTTTCTTGAATCCAATGTTTAAATAATATCTTTGTCTCAGTATGATGACATCTAAACTAGGAAAAATTAGAGTTGTAGGGTTGAAGAGTCTCTTAAGTGTTAATGTGGCAAAGGATTGTGCCTTAGTCAGGAATTCAATGCCATTTTAATCCAGTAAGTATTTACTAAGCACAAAGCACAGTGGTAAGCACTGCAGGGAAAATTAGGTGGATAGGATTTGAGCAGCCTTGGCGTGGGGAGCCAGGAAGGAAGTGGGGAACAGTGCTGGGCACCCTAGACAGGCAGCAGGATGCACAAAGGCTTGGCAGAGGAGGGAACATGGCGGGCATGGGAGCAGTGAGCCTTTGAGGAGTTATAGGTAATAGGCTTGTGTATATGGGGCAAGCCAGTGAAAGCCAGACAAGTCTGTGTTTGATGAGGTAAAGGGAGAGCCGTTAGAAGTTAATACCAGAACTGTATGATTTTTCACGCAGAAATTATTCTGGGAGGTATATATTTTGGGTTATTTGGTTCTTTATCTTAGTTTGGACTTGTGATTATGTGATAAAAACCCAATTTGAACTAGCTTATGAACGAAGGGGAGTTTATTAGATAACGAAATCACAAAATAGAGTTAAACATCTAAAACATGTGAATGACAGGAGTTCATCTGCATCTCAAAGACACCCAACTACTGCCAGGCCCCGTCACCATCCTATCTGGGCTTTCCTTGGTATGGTGACTTCATTTTCCCCCATTGTAGACAGATTTCTCTATTTGATCACTTGGTCACCAGTATCATCCAAGTTCACATCTAGTAGCCTCAGCCAGGAGGGAGAGGTGTGTCCTCTTGTCCCGAGTTTAAAAATCTTGGGGACAACTTTTGAGCCACCCAGCCTGGGTTAGGGGCCACCCTGGGCATTCAGCTGTGACCAGGGAAGGAGTGAAGGGGAACATGGCATCTCCCTGGGGACCCCATGGAATTTTATTGATAGAAAAAAGAGAAAAGTGCAGCGGCCTAAGAAGACAAAGCCAAAGGCAGCCATTCCTCTCCTTCAAGTAGGTGACCCAAGTCAGCTGCAGCCAGACGCTATTTACTATTTCTGTAATTGCTTTACTTGAAATATCAAAGGCAAAATTTAAGCAGGGGCTTTGGCCCTGCTTAATTGTTTGGGTGAGCTTAGCATCTTGTTTGGGTGAGCTTATCATCTTGAACTACAGCGACTCTACTACCTCTATTTCTTTCTGCATGAACATTGTAACTTGTAATTACAGATTTCTCTTCTACTTATAAGGCAGTTCAATCAAGTAACTCCAAATCCTGGATACTGCATCAAAGATCAATTCTGAACCAAAAGT
This sequence comes from Lipotes vexillifer, assembly GCF_000442215.2. Classification (NCBI taxonomy): domain Eukaryota; kingdom Metazoa; phylum Chordata; class Mammalia; order Artiodactyla; family Lipotidae; genus Lipotes; species Lipotes vexillifer. The sequence continues at coordinate 403,994 of NW_006790988.1, forward strand.
TCAGAAGGAACCAGAAGGAACATTTAGAACCATAATTTGTGACAAACCACATGTGATAAATAATTCTCTAATCTCAAAAAGGGCATGAGAGAGTACTAGTATTTTAAAATCATAAAAGTATGGCTTCCTTTTAATTTTAGGACTATGAGAAACGGTTACGAGACAGAAATGTAATTGAAACCAAAGACCACATAGATACCCACAGGGCCATGGTAGCCAAGTACCTCCAGCAGGTAAGGAAAACCATTTTAAACAGTCCTCGTAGGGGAAGAATAGCCAACATCCTACGGTTGGAGGGAGGTCTCTATTCTTAACCCCTGTAGGCTTATTTTCTCATAATTACAGATTAAAATTGATTAACAGCTATCTTCAACTCTGGAACATGGTTACTTGGTTCTCCTTTGTATTAGTTTGGACACATGATTATAAGTGATAAAAATCCAATTTGAACTAGCTCAGGAACCAAGGGGAGTGTATTCGATGAGGAAACACTGAAAACACTAGGATGTGTCTCAGTTTATTATCAGTGGTTATCTTAAGAGGGGGTATGATTACAAGGGACTTAACTTTCTAAGTCATGATTTTTTTTTAATATTTGAATTTTTGCATCTTATTACCTTTGTAATAAAAAAAAGTTTTATAAATGACATACTAACTACCCTTCTGCACTAGAAAGTCAAAATATCCTTTTGTCCTTCCTTCCTTTAATTTAACTTATAAGAAACGCCCTAGTGGCTAGAGTACATTTTTCTCATCCGGTTGATCTACCCTGTAGCTCATGTATGAAAAAAAAAAAAAAGAATATTTATGACATTTAAGAGGTCCTCTATTTAAAGAATAATTAGGTAGCAAGTCAGTTTGAATAGGGGAAGAACTTCAGAATCAGTTCTGAAGTGTTTGTGCTTCGAGACGGGTCCTACTTTTTGTAGTTGTTCATTCATTCATTCAGCTAAATTTTACGATCTTATCTGCCAGGAATTTTCCCAGGTCCTGAGAATACAGCAGAGAATAAAATAGAATCCCTCTGCCTTAGGGATCTTATGCTAGTGAGGATAGCTGGATGATTTACAATAGGAAGAGGTCAGAGCTGAGAAGAGTAAAGGTGGTCTGGAAAGCTGCACTGAGGTGACATTAGAGCAGTGAAGTGTGCGTTCATAGAACAAGAACGTTTTAAATAAAACATATTTCTTTCCTCAGGTTAGAGAATCAGTGATAAATCGTTTTCTAATTGCAAAACACCATTTTCTTCTTTCGGATTTGGTAGTAGAAGAAGAGGTTCCCAATATCAGGTAAAAAAAAAAAAAAAAAAAAAAAAAAAAAAAAAAAAAAAAAAAAAAAAAAAAAAAAAAAAAAAAAAAAAAAAAAAAAAAAAAAAAAAAAAAAAAAAAAAAAAAAAAAAAAAAAAAAAAAAAAAAAAAAAAAAGAGAGAGAGACCTTTTTATTATTTCTTTTAAAATTATTTGTATTGTATTATATTAAAAATTTCGTGTAAATATGTTTATCAGTGTATGGTGTGCATTTGGGCCCCCAGTAATACCGGAAACTGGTAAAGCCTGATTAACGCCTAATGTTACACTAGTTGGAGTGTTTCTGTTAGAACAAGTCACACGAGATCCTCTCCATCACATCCAGTGGACCCCGTCTCACCTCCCAGCACCTCCAAGTGAACTTCACCAGCCTTGGCTATCTTCTCATTCCAGTCACATGAAGTTTTGACAGCATCCCCTCCAGCACATCATCCTCCTGCTTTCCTCACCTCCCTATGCCGGGGTCTCCTTTATTCTCCCATCACAGGGCAGTGGGGGTGGCTGAGAACTTGCCCACTGAGATTCTGGGTGGCATGGAGAGGTCTGGTTCCAGCACCACAGCTGGGAGACACAGAGCTGCCATGTGTTTGGTGAGGGGCAAGGACATCAGGGAAAAATGGATATTTACATAGAAGTTGGGAATTGACTGTGTTTAATTGCTTGATTGTATCCCTATCATTTAGAATAATCCTCAGATGGTCTCAACTCGAGGTGCATGCATGAAAGATGAAAGACAACTTTCTATACTGATGGGCTTGCACAGTCTATTAACTTCATGACCCTCCCTGTGATTAAATCTCTTGGTCTCCTGAAAAGGTCATTTCCTGTGCATGTACTTCCACTCCACCATCAAGTTGGCAAGGAGACAAAAAACTGTGCAATCCGTGGCAGCCCCTTCTTTTGGCTTTGCCTCCATCCTCGTACAGAAGGGAGGCTGTGCCCACGTAAATTCATGCAAACCCTCTCTCTTTATTCCAGGCCCAGAGTCCAGTCATTGAATGTTTGTTTGTTTGTTTTTCAGTCATGAAAATTACACTTTAGAATAGATGATGATTTTTCATGCTGTTTTTCCATTTCTTTTTTCTTTTTCTTTTTTCTGCTTTACTTTCTGCATTAAGTTCTGAAGGCTCAGGGTATGTTCTTCCTTCTTTTAATTCTGGTTTGTTCTTGGCTTTAAATTAAAATGTTTCTGTATATAATGGTCCCAGCCACCAAGATGCTCTCAAGCTGACTGTTAGGGAGGCAGCAAAGTCTCACGATAGGAGGCACCTCTCTGAGAGGGAGAAAGTATTGAGAAAAGAAGGGATGTGCCATGTCATGAACCCCCCGCAAAGGTTTCTCTCTGAGGTCCCCAAGTTTGGGTTAGGTAGCTGTCCTGGCAGAGGGATTAAGAAGATGGGCTGTAATTTGTAACAACGTGGATGGACCTTGAGGGCATTATGTTAAATGAGATGAGTCAGACAGAGAAGGACAAATACTATATGATTCTCACTTACACGTGGAATCTAATAAACCCAAACTAATAAAAACCGAGACTAGAATGTTAGTCAGTAGGGGCTGGGGGTGGCGGAAGCTGGGGAGATGTTTAAGGGTACAAACCTGTAACCAGTAGATAAATCAGTCCTGGAGATCTAATGCACAGCATAGTGATTATAGTCAGCAGTACTGATTATAAACTTCAGAGTTACTAAGAGACTAGATCTTAATAGTTCTCACCACAAAAAAAGAAATAATAATTATGTGAAGTGATAGATAGAGGTGTTGCTTAAAGCTACAGTGGTAACATATTGCCATATATAAATGTATCAAACCAACACATTGTACACTTTAAACGTATACAGTGTTATATGTCAATTATATCTCAATTAAAATAAAAAATAAGTTAAAACTTACAGTAAATCAAAAAACAGAGATTTGCAAAAATGTAAAACAGTGTCACTCTCCTCGCACTCTTTGTTTTGGAAAGGATAGTTATTTTTCATAATTTTATATCATGTTAACAGGTAATGGGCTTATTCTTGTCTTAAATGAGTTAATGAATAAATATATGTAAATGTTAAAAGAAGCAGCTGGGCTGTGTAGTCAGGGTGATCTGATATTGAACCCCAGCTCCCTCTCCTCCTGTTTAGCAAATTCTATCACCTCTTGGAGCCTCCAGTTTCTTCATATGAAAAATGGGATAAATATACGTGTAAGGATTAGAAATATTATACGTAAGGCACCTAGCACTCTGCTTGAACCAGAGAAGTGCTGGTAAATGGTGGCTCCTCTGCGCTCTGTGGGACAGAAGACCCTGGGAAGCAACTGGGAACAACAGCCCCCGGAAGCCCCTTGGAGCCATCGTCTCCCCGGCTGGCACATGTCTCTTGGAAAGAGGGCTCCAGTCCAGCAGGCCGCCTGGCCAGCTCTGATACCCACAGGGAAGTAGAGCAGCGTGGGCGCTGCCAGCCCGAGGCCAGCTCTGCACCGCTGCCTTTGTTCTGTGGCTCTTGTTTGTTCTGTGGCTCTCGGGCATAGTCATTAACGTCAGCTTCCTGATACGCAGTCACAGTTGTGTTTCTGTTTAGTCTTTGGGGCAGAATTAAGTAAGTTATTTTCTCCATGGCCCTTTCTCCCCCGTGATTCACTGCGTTGCTTTCATCTTCCAGGAAGTGTTAACGGAGGTCATCTCAGTGAGAGGAAGAGAGATGTGAGAGAAGGATCCCCCTGCTCCCCCTCCCTTCCTCCTGTCTCCACCCCCTCCTTTCTCCAACATAATCACTGGCATCATAATCATTGTCATCGTCCCAACAGTCACTATGTTAGGGCCTCTAATGCTAGACCAGTGCCAGGGTGCTCTGTATACACCTCCTCACAAAGTCCTCTCAACAACCCCATTTTACAGATGATGAAACAGAGACTTCAAGAGGTGAAATAATTTGCCCAAGGTGAGCAGGATTCACACCTAGTTTTGCCTAACTCCAGAGAGTGAGGTATCCCTGGAAGGGCCTGAGAAGGCTGTAAACATCAGCTGCCATGTGAATGCAGCAGGCTAATGAGGGCTCCAGGGGCCCAGGAGAGGGAGACCCCCTTCGGGCTGATGCGGCTGGGCCTCTGGGGAAGGGGAAATACTGGCCCTGCAAAGTGGTAAAACTGCAACCGAGTGGGTGGATGAGGAGGGAGGTGGAAGGAGGCATTCAGCGTGCAGGATTGGCATGAGTGAAAGCAGACAGTAGGAGAGCACAGGCCACGTTTGAGGGGCTGGTGGATAAGCAAGGCAGAGAGCAAGCAGGAAGTGCAGGGAGGGACCAGAACATGAGTTTCATCCTCTGATTGGTAGCAGTTAAAATGAATGTTAATAATCTACAGAGTGGGCTCTCCCCCATCTTGGGAGAACTTCTTGACAATTTCCACCCTCCTTAAAAAGACAAGGAGCTTTTCAGGGGCTTGTGAGGGACCTTGGGGCAGCGTTTGGGAAGTTGTCCCAAGACTTTCCAGATCTTTCTTTTCCCTGGCATCCTAATCTTGATCTGTAATCATTAGCATTTTGGGCCTGAGCCTTTTCAAGCTGGCAGAACAAAAACGACCACTGAGGCCAAGGAGAAAAGGTCGGAAGAAGGTGACAGCCCAAAACCTGTCCGATGGAGACATAAAGCTGCTGGTGAACATTATCCGGGCTTATGACATTCCAGTGAGGAAGCCAACGACCAGGTGAGAGCCCTCCCAACAGCCCTGGGATGGAATGTGCAGGATCCAACCTCTTTAGAGCATGTTCACTCTCGTTTTTAACATAGTTGCTACTCTGTGGGGGCCGAGGGCAGGGATGGCGGGGAGCAAGAGGGTTCTTGATGAACAGGGCCCTGTTGGTTGCAAGTAACAGAACCAAATCAGTCAGTTTAGGGTAAAGAGGGGATTAATTGGGAATATCTCATAGAACTCAAGAACAAGAGGTACAGCCAAACTACATGGTAGACAGTAAAGATTAAAATGGGCTTCTTCAGAGGCCCCATTGTTTCTCTCGCTTGCTTCCCTCTGTGGGTTTGCTTTATTCTTCTCCGTGTGATGGAAGTGGTCCATCCTGTCAGGGTACCACCCACCAGGTGTCAGCTTCCCAGGAGTGAATCTGAAGGTCCCAGCTTGGGTCAGGTGTTGATCCATGTCTAGTCACCTACAGTCAGAGAGGCAGGTCACAAGGACCTGTCCTGAAGATGGGGGACAGTTCTCAGAGAAGTGGGTGAGAGCTGGGCAGATACCCAAAAGGTGTATATTCTAGATTCTGAAACATGTGTTTGAGCACAAAACTGTGACTTCTCTTATCTGCTCAGAGAAGTGAATTATGTCTACTGTATTTCATTACATCAGGGCAATGGGGAGCCCCTCACCATAGGTAAGGTGAGCCAAAGTTTCTTATCCCCTTAGAGAACAGAGATGGAAGGACCAAGAATTACTTCTCTTTGCTGGTGCCCTTGTCAATGTCATGAGGGAAACTATAATTTAGTGTGCATTCACCGTGTTCTAGGCACTTTCATTTATATTATTTCACTTACTTCTCACTATTATTACTGTGTCCATTTTACAAAAGGGAAAATGGAAATGAAGGGAGTGTAAGTGGCTTGCCCAAGGTCATCCAGCTCTCTGATCACTGAAGCACACCCTGCTAGCCTCTGGCATCTTTTGTCCCTAGGGTCTTCCCTTTAAATTATCCACCCCCTATTATTTTGCCCTACTTTATTTTTCTGCTGACTAACTCTTCCACCCATTACAGAACATCTGATCACCACCAGCTATTCTCAGTGTTTTGTTATATGTAAATGTCCATTTAAGCTCTTGAATCTGTGCCATAGCATTGCTTCCTTAAGCCACACAGCCCAACGTTCATCTTGATTGCATTAAAGTTTAACTGTGGGGTGAAAAGCTGTTTTTTTTAAAAAGATATGTAGGTGTTTCTCTTATTTTTGGTTTGCATGAAGTTTTTTAAGAGTTAAACCATTTCATTCAAATAATTACAGGGAAGCATAGTTGATCCTATATGTTATACATTTCAGTGTAAACTCATCAAGTCAGTTCAAATATCAACTCTTGCACTAAACCCAGGCAAATCTTAACCTTCTGCCCTTGCAACTAAACTAAATAGGATTTTTCAACTCCTCTGCACTCTTATGGCCCATGCCCACCCCTCTAGTCTAACATATATCCCACTATATTGTGATTATTTGTTTAGCTAGTTTGAGCCGAAGTTTATCTTATTTGCCTTTGCAGCCCCAGTGTCTAACACAGGGCCTAAAGTATAGTAGGTACTTAACAAGTGTTTGTGTAACAATGTAATTGACAGTGTTCCAAAGAGGAAAAGGTTTTCTCTGGCAGCTGTTGTGTTAAATGTTCTACTTTCATTGCCTCATAGTTTGTCTGAAACCCTTTCTGTGAAAAGGTAAAACAGTCTGGTGGAAAAAGATAACTTGTACTTTGCTAAGCAAATGAATGTGAAATACTTGGCAAACCATAAAATTCTAAACAAATAGGCAGGGGCTTCCCTGGTGGCACAGTGGTTAAGAATCCGCCTGCCAATGCAGGGGACACGGGTTCGAGCCCTGCTCCCGGAAGATTCCACATGCCGCAGAGCAACTAAGCCCGTGCGCCACAACTACTGAGCCTGCGCTCTAGAGCCCACGAGCCACAACTACCGAAGCCCGTGCGCCCAAAGCCCGTGCTCTGCAACAAGAGAAGCCTCTGCAATGAGAAGCCCATGCACCGCAACAAAGAGTAGCCCCCGCGCCCTGCAACTAGAGAAAGCCCACACTCAGCAACAAAGACCCAATGCAGCCAAAAATAAATAAATAAAATAAATTTATTAAAAAAAAAAAAGAAAAACAAATATGCAGGTGGGTTGTGGGGATGAGGGGGAAGGTATCTGGGAGAGGATCTCTGGACATGACCTTCATTTCTCCCTTTAAGAATGGCAGCTCAAAAGGGAAAGAGGGCAAGACTCATAGATCCTAACTCAAGCTAGGAATCCCTGACCGCCTTTCCCATTGATGCTTGGCAGGCCCAGAGAGAGATGTCTTACCTGGGATATATAGCTCATGTTTACTGGAGAGTGCATGTTCAAAGAAAATACAGTGGGAAAGGACCAGAATTGGATGGAGGCAGGGCAGGCTGGTTAGGAAGCTCAGGATTCTGCTACCTGAGAGGGATTGAGGTTCTCAATTACGGGGGTAAAGGCACCCATGAGAGAGCAGAGAGAAGAGGTCCCTTTCCTCTATTCCAGCCAGACATGCAGGCCTATGGATGAAAGTTGGGAAGGCTCTCGTAATCACTAGGTGACTGAGGAGGAGCAGAGCATGCAAAAAGACTTCTGGAGCATCAACAAGCTTAGAGAGTATGTCTGTCACCATGGCCACCAACACCATATATCTTTGGAGAAACCGTCTGCAAAGTATATAATTAGACTTTCCATGTCATTGATTTCTTTCATACATTTTCTCTCCTAGCAAATTCCAGCAGCCATCGAGATCTTCAAGGACTTTCAGCGAAAAGCATGCTGCTTCCCCAACCACACAAAGCCCAACCCACAGTGCTGACCACCCCCTTGGCCAGGTGAAATACCCCAGTGCTGGATCTCCACTTAGAATCTTGCCCCTTCTATTTTTAAGAATTGCCTAGAAAGTTCCTAGTCTGTTTTCTGCCTTGTTTTCTTTGGAAACACACCATTTAGAAATATATTTTACCTCTGTTAGGATCAAAATAATTCTACTGTTACAGATTCTTTGTTCTTGATTCTAAGGTTTTAGTACGTCCTTTTGTAGAAGTTTCATTTCAGCGAACAATTTGCCATACAACTACAGCTGAAGGTCCAAACCCCAGCTGGAATGAAGAACTCGAACTTCCATTTAGGTAAGCATATTTTCCTCATTCTACAAGTGACTCCAATCAAGAATAAAATGGGAAAATATCCAACTTCCAAAAGTTGGGTTCATTGTTGGGACACCCCACTCCTCTCCAGGCTCTGGCTTCTTACAGCCCAAACTTCCCAGTCCCTCAATCCCACAGCCTCTACACTGTTTTTCTTTTCTTCCCCATCTCCCCAACTCTGGAAGCTGTAAGTAATTTTGAAGCTCCCTAGTTCCCATAAATTAAGCTTTCTCCCTCGTCAGAAATACATAGGCATTTAAAATTTTTGATTAAATGATTTTACATATTTGAAAGACTCTTTATTTCTTGCTTCCTGGGTTGAAGCAACCCAGGAATTATCTAGTCTAGTGCTCTACTTTTATAGAAAATAAACTAAAACCTAAAGATGAAAAGTGACTTGCTTAATGCCAAATAGTAAATTAGAGACTGAGCAAGGGTTAGAACTACTTAAGTCAGAAGGGAGAAACAGATACCACTCTTATACATAGTACAAGCAAAAAGACTGAGAAAAGTTAAAGGCAAATGCTCAGCACAATAGATGCGGTAGCCTGGTCTTGAGCCATGCCATGGAGAGGCCTGCTTGGGCCAGGCTTGGCTGGACTGAGAGCAGGTGATGTTATAGGAGATGAACCTCACCCCTACCTTGCTTTACTTATCTGTGGGGAAAGTGAGTGGGAAGCAGGGACCATCCAACCAGCAACATAACAACAGGTTTATGACCAGGGAATGGTCTGACAGAGAAGCACCTTCCAGAGCCCAGTTGCTTAGGAAGTCCACATACCAGCACCAATATCAGCTGGAGACCTTGTATGTAGCCAGCTGGCTCCTTGCAAAGCTCACCATGGTTGGGAGATGATGTGACACTCACCAGGACAAGCCAGCAAAAGGGTTTGTCTCTCTGCCCGGAGCCTGCAGTCTACTGCCTTGCCATTTGAGTATAGGTACTACCTTAGAGGGTCTCTGTGCTACAGAAATCCTTTAAATGAGACAACTGCCATTAGTCCTCCTATCTATGCTCATATTCAGGTATTTTTCCAGTTTGGACATTTGAGTACTCATTATTTCTCTTTTGCTCTTTTCATGCTCCCTGATCATGGGTGCCCATTTGCAGGGCCCCCAATGGGGATTACAGCACCACCAGTTTGCAGTCAGTGAAAGATGACGTGTTCATCAACATTTTTGATGAAGTTCTATATGATGTCTTAGAGGTAAGTTCACGTTTTTGAGAAAGATGTCTGTATTCATTTTCCTATCCTCTACCCATTGTGCTAAGTCCTGTCAGGGAGGAGAAAATTTCCCCTTAACGCTTGTGTGCTCTTTTGGCTGGTCTAATAATTAAATTGACACAAGACAGATTAACAGGGGAAAAATAAACAACTTTTAATTTTGTATGTACAAAGGTCTCATAGATATACGATCTAGGAAGTGACCAAAACAGACAGCTTTTATACCTTTTAGACAAAGAAACAATAGATTTGTGAAGAATTGACAAGACATAGATGTTTGGTTTGGGCTAAATTAGTAAAGAAGTAACAAGGTTTGTTTGTACAGCCTCCTCAGCCCTGGATTCCCTGTCTCTGGTGATAAGGATGTCTCTCTACCCCCAGGTGCAGGGAGGGCACCTTTCACACAGGAGATTTCTTTCCTGCTTTCTGCAGACAGAGGAGGGTCAGAGTGTTCTTGCACCAGCTGCTTTTCAAGTAACTTGAATTCAAAGTAATCCATATGCCACTTTGGCACATTTGGGGGCAGCCTGCCCTGAGCCCCATCAATCCCAAAATTTGGAATGTTTGAAACCTGACATGTATAAACGGGGAAAGAAAGAAGGGAGAAGGAGAACCAGTTTTTTTCATTTTCAACTTGACTGTCTGCTATGATCCAGGAATTGTACTAGGGGCTTTTTATACATTGTCTTAATTTTAAAATACCCCTACAAAGTAGATTGTGAAATTCCCAATTCGTTGATGAGGAAACTGAGGTTCAGAGAAGTTAAATGACTTTCCTAGGGTCACAGAACTATTAAGTGTCTTAACCAGAATGTGACTTACATCTGTTTAACCTAAACCTACCGGGCTTTCAGCTAAAATCCTGCTGCTTTCCTACTTCCTATCCGGAGTTGTTAAACAATTATCACTTCCTACCCCTCCTTTAGGATGACCGTGAAAGAGGAAGTGGAATCCACACCCGTATTGAGAGACACTGGTTGGGATGTGTGAAAATTCCATTTAGCACGATATATTTCCAGGCAAGGGTAAGCATCAAAAGTAAGAATTTCACAGGAATAGGGAACTGCTCTATCCATTTTTCCTGTTAAAAGTTTCTTTGTGGAAGTATACCCTTAACACTGAGAGAACCTATGTGCAAGGCCACTATTGGAAAGATAAAAATCACTATATAAAGCCATTGATCTTCTGTCATATTTGCATGACTTATTAAAACATCTATCTTCCTTACAGTTAGTAGTTAATGTACAACTTTGCCAATCTGAGAATCTTTTAACTTTTAAATGAAAGTGAAGAAGGCAGGACAAAGTAGAAACTTGTCAAAAATGACAAAAGTGGAGTGGATAGAAGCCTGAAAATAACTTGAAGAAAACAACCAGGCCAGGTGATGGCCCATTTTAATCAAGTGCTTTAATGTTTCCAGAGTCCTCACTATTTCAAAATTGAAAAATCGTTGGTAGCGACTTGCTCAACTAAAATACCACTCTTCAGAGTTTAACAATTTTGCTTAAGGGGATCCATTAGGTTAACAATTCTTGAATAGCACAGTAGCTCTAATCTGAGACAGTTAAAGATTCTGAAATGGCTTTAATATCCCAGTATTAAATCCATAGCAACAGGAGGCTTTGAGCAAAAGACTGTTGATCTCACACAGCTACAAGAGGAAACAGTTTAAATCCACATGTGATGACCACATAGAGCAAATGCTACCTGGGTCACAGTCTCAAGCAAGGCCAAGGACAAAACTCAAGTGTGAGAGGCTTGGATTGGTTGGAATTTCAAGAATCATTTGGAATTGCAATCCTCCCTAGACCAAAGGGACTGTCTACAGGTGATGCTGCAGCTATATGCGTGCCAAAAATTTTACATTTCCCTCTTCGAATAGATTTGAAATGAAAAAAATTTTAAAGAGCACATCATTTTGCAAATCAAACTGCCCATGTTAGTTGACATCACATTTGGAAGGGTACTCAGAAGTAATTACTCCAAACTCCTTCTTGATAAATGAATCTCCTTTACTATATCCTAGTAATACCCATACTCTCTAGAAGTAGGGACCTTACTGCCTCATAAGGTAGCTTGCTCTCTTTACAATATCTCTGTCATAAATTTCTTCTTTAAACTGTGCCCATCAGCTAAATTCCTCCCTGGGACCCCCATTCATAGGTCCTGGTTTGGAGCTACACAAAACAAGGAGACTCCTAATTTGGTAATAATAGTAGGAATAACTATATTTATCAGGTGCATATTATTGATGTATACCATTTCTAGCTAGTTTATATGTCACCTTAATTAAACCTCACAACAGCTCAATAGACATTATTATCCCCATTTTATAGATGAAAAAACAGAAGCCTAGAAAGGTAAGTAACTACTCAAATCCCAAAGTTTACAGCAGATCTGGGATTCACCTTTTACCAACTTCCAACATTCTACATTGGCTTATCCTTAAAGAAGGAGATTGGTAAAATTAGAGAGACCTATTCAACTTCTGAGTTTATACATCTCAATATTGCTTTTGAGAATGATTTTATCACATTTGTCATTTTAAAAGTTTTGCCTGATTCCAAAGCTCATGCTCTTAAACGAACCGACAGGGCACATTTGACAATATCTGGAGACGTTTTTTGGTTGTTGCAACTAGTAGGGGTGCAACTGGTATCTAGTGTATTGAGGCAGGGATGCTGCAAACACCCTACAACGCACAGGACAGCTCTCCATAACAGAGTTCTCTGGCCCCAAACATCAACAGTGCCCAGGGTGAGAGACTCTGTCTTAAATTCTTACACTTCAACTATTTGGAGACAGTGTCCATTCCCTCCTGGCTCACCTATCTGTTCTACAGACCAGATGTGCCCAGTTATTTCAGCTGTACTTTATACGGCGCTGTATTTATATTCTTTTTCTCCTTGTACCCTCTCATCTGCCTGGGTACATACAGGCTTTGGGGGAACTCCACCAATGTAAAGAGGAAAATAAATAAGAGCTTCCTTCATTCCTCTCTAGAGGGCATATTCACTGAAATAAAAATTGGATTCTCTGAAAATCTGTGAATTTCAAAGTCTAGCCCTGAGTAGTTTTCTAGTACTAGACAGTCTTCCATAAACTTACTGTTGCTTTGACTACAAAGGAGTAAAAACTTCTGCCTTTTTGAACCTCTACATAATTTAGGTCATTTTATGTAAGAGGCTTGTAATTCGTTCAGCCTACATTTATTGAGCACCTCCTGTGTACACAAAACACTGTGATATACTGGAGATGGATGATACAAAAAAGAGCACAATACAGATTCTATTTGCAAAGAACAATTATCTAAAAGAACATGATAAATATGCACACAACAGTAAAGTCTGGCAGAATGTGTCAATGCAATAAATGAAAGAAGCAAGTTATATGTAAGGCTGGTGGAGATGAAACAAATCCCGAAGGAGATAATATCTGACCTGAGCCTTGAAAAATGATTAAAATTCTAAAAGGTGGAGATGGGAAGCTGAGGCATCCCAGAAAAGGGGACTGGCTGCCAGCTAACACTTACTGAGCACTTAGCACAGGACAGGCATTTTTCTTAGTGTTTTACATCTATTAATCCATTCAGCATACATAATTACCCTACAAAGTAGATACTAGTATTATCTCCTTTTTACAAATGCACAAGCTGAGTCACTTTGAGTTTAATTCAGGATTTGAACACAGGCAACCTAGTGTTGGAATCAACTTGCATAACTAGCATATGTTCCACTTGAACCAAGCAAAGAAGGCAGGGAAAG
>NW_006790988.1:417256-454862 GCF_000442215.2 Lipotes vexillifer
GGCGGGGAAAGAGAGAGCCCTTGCTGTGACAGCTTAAGGAGACAAGCCTGGAGAGACGGGGTGGGCCCTGAATACAGTCTGAGCAGTTTTTACTGAATTCATTAGATGATGAGGAGTTGACACTTACCTTTGAACTTCTGTTGGAAAATCACCAGGATGTTTACAGAATTGTATTTTCTTCACAGATTGATGGGACATTTAAAATCAATATTCCCCCAGTTCTTCTGGGCTACAGTAAGGAACGAAGTGTGATTATTGAGCGGGGTTTTGACGCTGTCCGAAGCCTGAGTGAAGGATCCTACATCACTCTGTTCATTACCTTGGAGCCTCAGCTGGTTCCTGGAGAGTCGGTTCGAGAAAAGGTAACTGCGTACTCTCTGGAATTGCATGTCTGACGTGGACGAAACCTGAGGAATGCTTCCTAGGCCATGCTTTTATAAAATTGTACTGAATGGCACAAGCAGAGGTTTCCTTACTTCAGTATCCATTTATTACTCTTTCGGTTTGGACAGAATGAAGGTTAGAGAACAGCTGTGTGGGTTTGTACTTAATTGAGTCAATAATTAGGTCAATCAGCAATTTAAACTTTCAGCAAAGCAAAACAAACATAAGCAGGCTCTACTTTTAGAAGAATTTTCTCATTGGGTAGAAAATGAAACATGAAAGTAGAAAAGCAGATTGCTTTATTATCTTGACACTTACTGGCAAGCGTGCTGAAATGAATTTCTAAATCTGACCTCAAGTGCCTGGTCATGTTGTATATTGAATCAATTCATAGGATCATAAAACCAGGTGAGCTTCAGGGGTCACCACAGTTTATTTCAGTGCCTTCGGACAGAAACAAGTAAGTATATGCACAAGTACTCTAATTTTGCGCAGCTCTAGAGAAAAAGAATTTCTAGAAATTCTACTTGTTAGCAACTGTTTCCCAACCTTCAGAATTGGGAGATACTTTCTTAATGTAACATACTTGTGCAGCATTGATGCATACTGCCCTTATCAGACTTGGGAGAAAGATTGATCATGACCTCTTATTATTATAAACTAATACAGTAATGACAACCACCACCAACAACAACATGTGCTGAGTTGTCACTCTGTCCTGAGCACTCTGTCAGACATTGACATGTGTCCTCTCTCTGAATACTCAAAGTTGTCTTGTATGGTGGGTCTTCAACTAGGAGATGAGGAAAATGGGGCTGAACTGTCCAAGTTCACCCCGGGGAAGTAAATGGCAGCGCTAACAATTAAACATCTGTCTGACTTTAAATCATATATATTCAACAAATATTTACTGAGCATCTTCTGTGTGACAGGCATTTTTTAGGCACTGGGAATATAGCTGCCTAAAAAAGCAAATAAAAATTCCAAATTGTTAACTACTAAGCTATACTGCCCAAATTATTATGCTGACTCTTTATCCACTGTAATTAAGACTCAGACAGAGATGAAAAAAAATGAGCACATTCCTCTGTTTCTTTTTCACTATTACAGTTTGGGTCACAGAGAAAAATACTATCACTATTTCCTATTTGCAAGGCATTTACAGGAAAACATGAAGGATTGTTGGAAAAACAAATCTATGAAATTCAAATTAACCTTATATGCTAGCCTTTGTCACTAAAGCTGTGACAAACATGTTCTCCCAAAATCATGTTAGAATATATACATTTCACAATATTTCTAGGAAGGGAAACATGTTCAGAATGCTTTTCTTCATGTACAAATTCAAGAGAAAGTCAAAAAGCATGTTTACACAGAAAAATGCTCCCAGAGAAAAGATTTTGCTAGTTCTATGTATTCTTAACAGAAGCAAAAGCGGTCAGTTAGTACGCCACCTGGAGGTGAGCTTCCAAACCACGAGACAGAGCAGTCTGTGACTGGGGCTGAAAAGCTGAAAAGCTGAAAACCAGAGGTGCCTTTGTACTTGGCCTTCTTCCCAGGCACTGACCTCCTACTACAGAAGTTTTAAGGGTCCTATGGCCTTCCTTCCTTAAAATGAGATATCTAGGCTCTCAGCTGCTGCCTTTGGTGGCTTTCCACTGCCCCGCTGTGGCTGTATGTGGCATTTCTCTCAGACCTCCAAAATGAGGGCGTAAGAAAAACCCCTCTGGAAGGCAGACTCTGCTGCTCCTTGCTAAGAAAGACTTGTGCACTGACAGGATCCTGGTGTCCTAAACACAAAGTGGCAGAAAGGAGAGAGAAGCTCTTGCCCTAAATAGTAGGGACCACAACCTGAAATTCTTTGTCCACTTAACAGCAACTGCCAGGATTAGCCCATGAGAGTCTTCCCTCCACCATCACCCCATGCTGAAGCATTCCATATGATTTTTTAAAGATATTTACTCATGGAACTGTCTAAAAACTCAGTAGCAACTCCTGAAACTCTTAACACCCCCTACTTTACTCTGTCTCGATAAAAACAAAAGTTTTTTAAAATAGATTATGTCTGTTAATGAAGTCTTCCTCTTATTCCTTCTCTTTTTTTCTTTCTTGCTTCTGACAGATGAGTGACATGCTTAAAAAGGTACCAAGCATTTTGTTTTACTATTCATCAGCCAATAGTTATTAGGCTTTAATTACCTGCTTCTGTCCTCTGCCACCTTATGGAAGCTGCTGGGTCCTAATGTATGTGTGATCCCTTGGCAATGAACTACAGATGTCTGCAGTTCATGAAGAATAACTACCTTTGTCTTTTGGCCCATTTCATTTTGTCAGAAAGTTTCTTATTTAGCTCTGAATCAGGAAGTCACATGTCTGAATGTCACCTGCATGCTGGGAGCTATCTCCACTGTTTCCACGTCCGTAAAATCCATGAGCTGCTGCTTACAGAAACAGTGTAGCTGGGACAATTATTTCTGGTCAGTGGAGCTGCCACAGTGTAGGTATTCAAAGGGAAAATAAACCCATTCAGTTTTCTGTAAATATTTACATTAACCTAGAAGTTAAAGAATTGAGCCAGTTAAGAATCTTCCAAATTTCATGTTGAATCAAATTGTGAATTTGCCAGTTCCATCTTTATTTGTTTCATAATAGACGACCCAAATCCTTTTAGTATTTAACTTTTGCTTGGCACTTCTTAGATTACCAACATGGCATACTACCCTTAAATTACTGTTTCGATCCCTTAAATGGCATCCTTGTGGTCTAAACAAGTATTAATGACCATTAATAGATACCTATTAAATGCTTACATTATGCATGCTCAGTGCAGAGAAGAACACAAAATGATTGAAACATGGGCCCTGCTCCCAAGAAGCACTAACTACAGAGTCAAAATACACAGCAGAACATCCAGGTCCAAGCGGCAGAAAAAGTTTTATACATACTTTTTTCAATTTGGAAGTAGTCAGTACTGACTGAAGATTTTTACTGTTCTTTCAGGACACTGCCTATGGCTGCCTCTCTTTAATGCTTCCATAGCATATGGTGTCTATCCCTATAGGATCTCTGGTCAAGTGTTTCAAGCACCTGATTGCTTATTAACGTTCTCCCCCAGACTAGAAGTTTCTTGAGGGGTCTGTTTCATATACATTTATCCAGACTGCATAGAACCCTTTAGACTTTCAGCAAACGTTTTTCAAATAATTGGATGCATGTGTAAATTAATGAGTTTAAAGGAAACAGGGATGAATTCAAAAGAGTGCTTTTCTTCACACCACCCTTGTTTCATAATTCTCAGTCTTTCTAAAGTTACAATTATTTATACCCTAGAGTCTGTATACATCCATACCAAAGTCTTGTAAGCTCACCTTTTTCATTTATTTATGTCTTCATCATAACACCTATTCAGTAGCTACTGTGTCTTGGCACTGTGCTGAGTAGGTGGTTATAACGACGACGATGATGATAATGTTAGGATTCAGATGTCAGGGCACATCCCATGAAGAATATACAGGAGGCTTTTGGAAATGCCTCCGTCCTATCTATCCACCACAACCGCTACCTCAATTTCTTAGGATACAGCAATCAAATTAGAAACAGGAGCCACAGTCCAGCTCCAATATAAGAGAAGCCAAGAACAATTCAGTATACTAGATCCTATTAAAAGTCATAAAAAAGTAATGGGATGTTCTCTGTGCTCTCATTCATTCATTCAACAACATTCGTTAAACACTTACATTGTGCCTACTATGTACTATGTACTATGTGTGTAGTATCCTCGATACTGAAGGTAAAAAACTAGATCAATACAAAATCCCTGACTTCAAGAATCTTACTCTATGAGGGAGACAGAGTAAACAAATATATCAGCAGTTTTAAATGCTAAAATAAGTAAAGCAGAGTATGAAGGGGATATCTAGATGTATTTCCCTCCTCGAAAACAAACAAACAAAACTTTCAAGCACTACCTAGAATGTAAATCTAACCTAAAAATTGATTTTCTAATAAAATTGAGTTTGTCTTAAAATCCTTTGAAATGTAAGCAATCATACATAAATTTTTATGCTAAATAACAAAAATCTTGTAAAAACATTTAAATATCTGCTTTTTTCCATGCTACGTTTCAACAATGGCTTGAAGGAAGAATGACACCCTATGTCCAGAGACAATTGAAATCTGTTTTGTTTCAGCTGCTTTGAGTTGGACATATATACACTACCAAACGTAAAATAGATAGCTAGTGGGAAGCAGCCACATAGCACAGGGAGATCAGCTAGGCGGTTTGTGACCACCTAGAGGGGTGGGATAGGGAGGGTGGGAGGGAGGGAGGACGAGAGAGGGAGGAGATATGGGAACATATGTATATGTATAGCTGATTCACTTTGTTATAAAGCAGAAACTAACATACCATTGTTAAGCAATTATACTCCAATAAAGATGTTAAAAACAGGGGCTTCCCTGGTGGCGCAGTGGTTGAGAGTCCGCCTGCCCATGCAAGGGACATGGGTTCCTGCCCCGGTCCGGAAGGATCCCACATGCGTCGGAGCGGCTGGGCCCGTGAGCCATGGCCGCTGAGCCTGCACGTCTGGAGCCTGTGCTCCGCAACGGGAGAGGCCACAACAGTGAGAGGCCAGCGTACAGCAAAAAAAAAAAAAGATGTTAAAAACAAAACAAAACAAAAAAAGTCTGGGAATGGGCTCATCTTGGATCAGAGAACCACTTAAAAAAACTACGATACATTTGATGTTTCGAGTTCTGCTTCCTTTTACCTTGAGACCCATTACTATTATTTAGTATGTTGGTTATGGATTTAAAACTTTTTAATACATCCATATATACTTGTAAATTTGTGGTCCTTTTAACATGAGTTGCTTTACCTTTGCATTTGAGATGTTTGATTTCTGAGCCCTCTCCCCTCTAAAACCAACATCAAAATACACATAAAACTTGCTTGGTCTCATCAATCAGAAGTAGTACATCATAGTTTAATTTTTATATGTTGCTTTATTAATCCAATAATTTCCATATGGCTGCTTGCCTGTTGACTACTTTCTTTCAATGCTGGTGAATATATATATATATATATATATATATATCTAAGTTTTCAACTCATTTGGATTGCTGGATTATATGAAGACTATGTTTAGCTTTGTAAGAAACTGCCAAATAGTCTTCCAAAGTGTACCTTTTTTTTTTTGTTTCTTTTTGCGGTACGCAGGCCTCTCACTGATGCGGCCTCTCCCGTTGCGGAGCACAGGCTCTGGACGCGCAGGCTCAGTGGCCATGGCTCACGGGCCCAGCCGCTCCACGGCATGGGGGATCTTCCCGGACCGGGGCACGAACCTGTGTCCCCTGCAACGGCAGGCGGAATCTCAACCACTGCGCCACCAGGAAGCCCTGGTGAATATATTTTAAGTGTTTAATGAATCCATCTAATTTTTAAATTATAAATATAATTAAATAAAGCTTCAGGAACACTGGGGCCTGACAATTTTGTAAGGGGGGGGGGCGGTCACTAAATCATACTTCCTGAAGCACACATTGAGTTCATGTTGACTGTGGGATCCGAACAGGTTCTACTGTATCTCCTGTAATGATATACAAACTCCATGGAGTCTTTATTTTTGAAGTTTGATTCTCAGGAAGATGAGAAATTGCTTCAAGCGACTGAGAAGTTTCAAGCTGAATGTGCCTTAAAGTTTCCAAATCGTCAGTGCCTTACAAGAGTGGTTGACATTAGTGGGAAAACCGTCTTCATTACTCGTTATCTCAAGCCTTTAAATCCTCCTCAGGAGCTCCTTAACACTCACCCCAACAATCCCCAGGCAACAGCAGTAAGTATTTCACAGCCAATCAGTGTTGATGCTAAAAAGGTTTTAAAGTTTCAGTATATTGCCCTCTTAATTAACACATTTCATAGTACCTAGGATAGTAACTAGATCAAGATCATTAATGATTAAAGTAATGATTAAAACTCCTTTAGTACCATGAGGCTTACTTTCTTTAGAAAAGTCTGAAGGTACCAGTGAGGATAATAATCCTTAGTCCATTCTTTCAGGGAACAATTAATTAT
Source organism: Lipotes vexillifer (assembly GCF_000442215.2). Lineage (NCBI taxonomy): Eukaryota > Metazoa > Chordata > Mammalia > Artiodactyla > Lipotidae > Lipotes > Lipotes vexillifer. The sequence continues at coordinate 423,714 of NW_006790988.1, forward strand.
TGAGTACTTACTGTGTCCCTGACATTACATTGGGTGCTGGAAAACTAAAATTTGGAAGATGCTCTACACTTTCACAATGTCTTATACAAACATGTTTTCATTATGTATTCTCTATAACTCCACTAGAATTTGAACCTAGGCCTCTGACTTAGAACTCGTGCACGTTCTATTATACCAAGACAACTACTCAATATTATATTTAATGCTGTAAGCATCATTAAATTCAAATTAAGCAAAAATTATTTCCAAGCTTTAAGTATGTACAAGCATGTAGGCCATCCCCGTAAAGCACATCCATACCAGGCCATTAAATACTCATGCATCATTCTCTGCCTGCAAAGCACCATACCCATTGCAATCTCACACGAACAGAACTGTATGCTGAATGGGCTATTCTTAAGTGGACACAGTAACCCATAACTGTCTTTGGCGAGTGGATAGTATAGAGAGTAATTGCTGCTAATAAGTCATTAATTTAGTAATTTAGGAACAGGGTAATGATATGCCTATTTGCAGATATAGATATATATAAAAAACCAAATAAACATTGTATTCTACATTACATTTACTTTTATTAATCAATTTTTATTAAAAACCTTAACAGGGACTTCTATTCTCTCTAGCAGAGTAGATATGCAGAAAACTTCTCCCAGTAGAGAACACTTAAGAGTGATGAATAAAATATTTAAAACATGTTTTAAATCATGACTGAAATGGAAATAAAATGAGGAGGAAAACCCAGAGACAGGAAACAACAGGAAAGCAAGACTCCACGAGGGTGAGGGCTTGAAATAGTGTTTGCTCTGGGGTCACCCGTAATTCCTAATGCCAAGAGATGGGTTTCAATGGGCCTCAAGGTTTCTGGAGATGGGAGGTAATGCATGGTGCTGGAGCATTGGGTTAGAGACTCAGCCACGGAGCTGGGACCCTTAAAGTGTAAACTCACTGGTAGGTAAACTAGGAAATACCCTGCCCTGCAGAAGAAAACCTGCCTGTCTCAGCCTTGACTCTGGATGGAAGAGAAAAAAAAAGTCTCTCCAAAGAATTCCTAATCACTAAGCTGTACTTATTCACACTTGAGACTGAAATTTACACTACCTGTAGAACCCAAAAAAACTTCAATCGAAATTTAATTTCAAGAATTCCCTGTTGGTGGGCTTCCCTGGTGGCGCAGTGGTTGAGAGTCCGCCTGCCGATGCAGGGGACACGGGTTCGTGCCCCGGTCCGGGAAGATCCCACATGCCGCGAAGCGGCTGGGCCCGCGGGCCATGGCCACTGAGCCTGCACGTCCGGAACCTGTGCTCCGCAACGGGAGAGGCCACAACAGTGAGAGGCCCGCGTAGTGCAAAAACAAAAAAAACAAAAAAAACAACAAAAAAGAATTCCCTGTTGGTAATGCCCCTAAGTCCCTGTCAAAGCAAACCCAAATTCTTCTAGGAGAACATCCTTTAAACGCAGCCTCAAAAAAATTCCACAGAAAAGGTTCCAAGCAACATGAACATATAAAAGATCATCAATGAAGAAATAAGTCACTATGAAGAAGCTAAGTTAGCAGAAACAACATTCTGCAGAATCGGGACACAAATTACCAGATTCAGAATATAAAATAGGTATGTTTAATAAGTTTAAGAAATCTAGGGAATTGAAAATATAACAAAAGGACAATAGACTGTTAGAATCGACACACAGCGTGGTAAAAGTACTACATGGAACTTGTAGAAATAAAAAACAGTTAAAATTAGAAACTGAACAAACAGTTTAAACCTAATGTCAAATATAGTTGAATACAGAGTTAAATTAAATACAGTTAAATACAGAGATAATTCATGAATATACAGGCAAAGAAACTACTTGGAGTATAGCACAGAAACAGAAAAAAATAGAAGACATAAAGGAATGGTTAAGAGACATGGAGGATAGAGGGAGGAGGACCAAACTGTGTTTAAAAGAAGAAAAGCAATATTCAAAGAGATAGAGCTGAGAATTTTCAAGATTTGATGAAAGACAACAATGGTTCAGGAAGCCCAATGAATCCCACACAAGATAAATAAAATGAAATTAAACTCCAGGTGTATAATAGGGACCAAAAAAAACAAAGATGATCTTTAAAGCTGCTAGAGAGAAAGTGCAGATTATCTAAAAAGGAACAGTAATTAAACTAACAGGTTTTTTAGCTGCACAAATGAAAGCCAGAAATGGAATGACATCTTCAAAAGACTAAAAGAAAACAGTCATCAAACTAGTAATTTATATCCAGTGAAACTATCTTTCACACAAACATTGGGAGAATTTACAACCAAAAGATTCTCACTTAAGGAATTTCTAAAAAATATAAAGAGAAGGAAGGTTCTCAGAAAATCCTAGATGCAACACATGATAGGTAAAGAAAATGGGAAATTAGTGAATAAATCAACAAGCATTGTCTTCACAGTAATAATAAAAGCAATGTGCTTGAAAAATCAAGATAAAACAAAAATCCTGAAAAAAAATGTATACATGTCAGGACAGGATCTATGAGAGTATTTTAATGCCCTTGTATTTTCCAAGATGAGGGCAAAGATATTTATTAACTTTAGAGTTTTAAGTTAAATATTCATACTGAAACTTCTAGATTAACAACTTAAAAGAATCTTAAAAAGTGAGTATAACTTCCAAACCAGCAGGAGATAAAATAACAAAATGGGGTAAAGAGGGTATGGAGGGGAAAAAACATAGAAAAAATTGTAGAAATATAAATAAAAAGCACAGAATAAGGTAGTAGAAATAGTCTAAATATTTAACAATAATCAGAATCAAAGTGAAGGGATTAAACTTTCCAGTTAAAAGACAAAGACTGTAAAACTAGATTTTTAAAACAGCTTGTAGTGGAACTTGGCAAGCTGATTCTAATATTTATGCAGCAGTGCAAAGGGCAAAAAAATAGCAAAGACGATCCTGAAGAGAAAGAAGAACTCAGTGGGAAGATCTGCCACGTCATATCCAGATACTTATGAGACTGTAGTAATTAAGGTAAAATGGTATTGAACACAAATAACAAAGAGAAAAATGGAAGAGAATTTAAAAATCCAGAACAGATCTGCTCAAATATTAACCCACTCAAACTTGATATATGACAAAGCTGACATTGGAAATTAGTAAAAATTGACTATTACATAAATTGTATTGGGATCATTGATTTTACACATGGAAAAAAAAAAAAGATTCCTGCTGCACACCTTCAAGATAGATTGAGGATTTAAATATGAGAGGCATTTTTATCTTTATGACCTGAGGTAGGAAGTTCCTTAAACAAGCCAGAAAAAAGCACTACAGTAAGTCCACTACATACAAATCTTCAAGCTGCAAACTTTCAAAGGTGTGAACGTGCATCTGGTTCCAGCAAGGAACCAGAACCTGTGTCATCAGCGTCAGGCGTGAGTGAAATTGCAGCTTGCCCTCCATCTCCTATTGCTGACGATCCTTCAGCTCTACTATCTCCCACCTCCTCTCCCTCCTCCAGTCAGCAACTCTTCTTGCCTGTTCACTTGGTGCCAGCCCCTGTATGCCAGCTGTTGGACTGTACTACCGTACTTTTCAAAGTACTGTACTGCAAGATTTAAAATGTTTTCTTTATTTTTTGTGTTTGTTTTTTTTATGTATTATGTGTGAAAAGTATTATAAACCTATTACAGTACAGTACTATACAGCCAATTGTGTTAGTTGGGTCCCTAGGCTAACTTTGTTGGACTTACGAAGAAATCAGACTTACAAACTCGCTCTCGGAATGGAACTCGTTCGTATGTAGGGGACTTACTGTAACTATAATGAGAAAGAATAAATTTGACCATATTAAAACTGAGAACTTGAGTTAACAAAAAACAGCACAAAGGAAAAGACAAGCCACAATCAGGAGAGGACATTTACAACATATGTAATAGATAAAGGAATAGTAACTAGAATATATTTTTTTAAAACTACAAATCAATTTAAAAATGTACAAAACACTTGAATACAAATTCACAGAAGTGGAAACATGAAAGGCCAATAAGCATATAAAAAGATGTTCAACCTCCTGAGCAATTACAGAAATAACGAGTTACAACCACAGTGATGCACCCATCTTGGTTTCTAAATACTACTGCCCTCTAAAAGGAACCAGGACTTCTTAGAGAAGTGGCTGCTTTCAGGACTGGGCTAGAGAAAATACAAGATGATCTTGGAGAGTCTTGTTATAAGGGGCGGGGAGGGGGGCGCGGGAAGAAGATGAGAACATTTCAAAGAGACCCAAGAGCCATTTTCTTCATCTGTAAAAGATGGATAATAACAATAATCTTCCTCAGGATGTTTGGAGAGGATTAAATGAGATAATATTAACACAACATTTAGTAAGCACTTGTGAGCAGTCGTTTCATTTTGTTCACATAAATGTTTGTGATATATGAAACTTTCTTCCAAGAAATGAGATAGACGATCCAGCTTTCTATTTTATTAGAAAAATGGTTATAGCTAATTTTGTTTAAACAGGAACTGGTGGCTCGATATGTGTCTTTGATTCCCTTCTTGCCTGACACTGTTTCATTTGCTGGTATCTGTGACCTGTGGAGCACATCTGATGTAAGTAGTTCTCCCTCATAGACTTACTAGTTTGAGGTGATTTCATGGAACATTAGTAAATGGCTTGCATAATTTTAAATTGCAACACTCATTAGTTATTATAAAAATCTACACAGCCATCTGTTTAGCAGGATGAGCTAAATTCTGAGGTACTTTTTTCTTCCTGGTTCAACTTGCCCAAAGTTCAGAAATTAAACAAAAAAATTAATTATTTGCACACACACACACTCGCACCCACACAAACAAAACCACTTCAGATGTCTTAATGCTAATTTATCCTCTCAATGTTACCTTAACAACATCCCAATTTTATTCATAAAATAATCAAAATCACATTCTCTATTAAATTTGGAAATTGCATATTCCTTAATGCGTGGGCTTTGGAAATTGCATATTCCTTAATTTATGGGCTTCTAAAGGCATGTCATTATCCAGTATGTATTTCTTGGTCACCTATCACATGTCAGACACTGTACTTAGTTCTGGCTATGAGCAAAATAAAATGGCCTCTGACCTCATGGAACTTAACAATCAATGTATGCTACATAAACTTCCAAAAGAGTCTTCAGTAGTATGAAACAAACATGTATTATCACTGGTATCCATTCTGCTTCTGGATCTCATGTTGTACTGTGTTTGCATAAAATTGAACTGTGGTATACAACTCCCTTTGAAAGATAGCTCTAAAAGGAAGAAGCTGAAGTACACTTAAAATTTCTTGCTCCCCAACATATTTTGGCAACATAATGTTCACAATTTTAGAGATAAAATTTCCACAACCTCAAGATATCCGTAAGAAGATATACGAAGAATAGAATATAGTTCATGTGCTCTAGAGCCAGAATGGCTTTTCCACTTCCTAGGTATTGCTTCATCTCCCTGTGCCTCCACTTCCTCATCTGTAAAATGGGAAGATGAGAGTATCGCCCTCAAAGGTTTGTTCCAGGATCAAATGAATTGATGCATGCAATACACTTAAAACAGTGTGGTGGCCAGGGTGGGAGGACAGGATGTGAACAGGCGGAGGACAGGATGTGAACAGGCAGAGCACAGAGGACTTCTAGAGCAGTGAAAACACACTGCATGATACTGTAATGACAGACTTCTCAAAACCTACAGAACGTTCAACACCAGGAGTGTTGCATATAAACTATGGACTATAGTATATAGTCTATATATATATAGTATATAGACTATATATAAACTATGGACTTTGGGTGATCATGATGCATCAGGGTAGGTTTGTGAGTTGTAACCCACGTGCTGCCTGGCGGGGGATGTTGATGGTGGAGGAGTCTGTACCTGTGGGGGGGCAAGAAAGTGCAGGGAATCTCTGTGCCTTCCTGCCAGCTTTGCTGTGAACCTAAAACTGCTCTAGAAAATAACGTCTTCACAAAGAAAAAGTGTTTCGTACACAGGGAGCTACCATATGTAAGTTCAAAATAAACGTGGAACTTTGAAATTTGTCTCCCACACCTCACCCCATAATTGATTCTAGAAATCATGTCATCGACGTCAGAGAAAATACCATGTCCGACTAAAAGTGTTGCGGTATTTTTTGTTTTAATGAATTAACAACACAGTAGCAGCATGTGGAAAAATCTTTTTAAAATAGATCTTATCCTTGAAGGTACTAACTTTAACAATGACTTTTTAAAATCCTATACAGCCAATCTAGAATGAAGCGGTCAGTCAATGCAACATAATTTTTTTGTTTTTAATTTTGGTCAGCAATTTCTTGATCTCCTGGCAGGAGACAAAGAAGAGCATGCAGTATTACTGTGCAATTACTTCCTCTCCCTGGGTAAGAAGGCCTGGCTGGTGATGGGCAGTGCTATTCCTGAGGTAAGACCACGTAGGTTGGCTCTAACAAAGTGTCCTTGGCTAACATGGATGGCTGTGTTATGTTCCAAATCATGGACAGGACTTATTTTCATAACAATTCTTTGAGTTGCAAGGAAAGTAGCCCAGAGATTCCACAACAGGAAGAGAGAACCAGCGATAAAACACGAAGTGGCTTTCAGGGTACTCGGGCCCTGCACAATGCTTCAGGGTGTTTTTGGCAAATCGGAGCCCTTTACCACCCACAGCCCCCACCCAGCTCTGTCCTTTTAGCAAGAGCCCCCTCCCGCCCATGCTACTAAGAATTCTGATTCCCTTAGTGATCTAGTGTTATTCACGCCAAGGATCGAAGGGGATCTGAAGAAGTGAGGCAAGGACAGAGAGGCTTTCACGCCTGCTTCATCCACAGGCATCTGCTATTAACCTGGCAGGCAAAGGGCAACAAGGCACATAAGCACAGGAACAAAGAAAAGAATGTCCAGAGCTATATTTTGGTATCACCATTGTTATTTTTATTAGACTGGAGATAGCGACTACTAAAATTTGTTTCCCCAGCCCACTGCAAATATCCCGAAATTTGGGGCATGTTTTGGGGGTAACTTTGGGTACAAACTTAGAAAAGTCATATGGACTGAAACAGCTTATCCAAAGAGTGTCTCAAAAAGAAGGGCTCTAGGAATCCTTAGGAATTAAGACAGCACAGGTTGCTACTAGACAGGCAGTATCATATCTGAATCCTAATTCATGCTCCATCATTATCTCCCAGATAGCCTGGTACAAGGAACAGAATAATGGGCTAGTAAGTCACAAGGCCTGCCTGGGTTCAAGGTTATGCCCACTCCTCATGAGCTGTGTGACTTTAAGCAAGTCACTTCACCACTCTGAGCCTTATAATGAAAGTGGGAGAGTAAGTTTTGCCCTGCCTTCCCCAGAAGCCTATACTGAGCATCAAATGAAATCATACATGAGAAATAAATGCATGAATAAATGTTCACTGTAAAAAGAGAATCTAATAATACATAAGTATTCTGAATTAAAAGTTAAAGTCCCTCTTCAGGCTCTAACTCCCAATCCCACCCCCTCCTTGGGTGTACTCACTGTCAAGAGTTTAGTAAGTATCCTCTCAAATTATCTTCTATTCGTTTACATAATTATAAATGTATATCAAATATTAATTACTGTATTAGAAACAGAAGTAGTATTCAGATATAATCAGCCTTCTAAATACTTAAAAGGCAATCTTAACTGACTCTAAAAAGAAAATGCAGTGACTACTTATTTCCATCAATAATCATTCTTCAGCCAATCATAAGATATCTTGCCATTTGCAATAACATGGATAGACCTAGAGGGTATTATGCTAAGTGAAGTAAGTCAGAGAAAGGCAAATACTGTATGTGGAATCTAAAAAACAAAACAAATGAACAAACATAATGAAACAAACAGTCATAGAGGGCTTCCCTAGTGGCGCAGTGGTTAAGAATCCACCTGCCAATGCAGGGGACATGCGTTCAAGCCCTGGTCCGGGAAGATCCCACAAGCCACGGAGCAACTAAGCCCGTGTGCCACAACTACTGAGCCTGTGCTCTAGAGCCCGCGACCCACAACTACTGAAGCCCACGTGCCTAGAGCCTGTGCTCCACAACAAGAGAAGCCACTGCAGTGAGTAGCCCCGGCTCGCTGCAACTAGAGAAAACCTGTGCACTGCAATGAAGACCCAATGCAGCCAAAAATAAATTAATTTAAAAAAAAAAAAGAAAAAAAAAGAAACATAGATACAGCAAAAAACACAGGTGGTTGCCAGAGGGGAGGAGGGGGGAATGGAGGGGGAGGAGGGGAGAATGGGGGGAGGAATGAGCGGGGGAGGAGAGAAATAGGTGAGGAAGATTAAGTACAAACTTTTAGTTACAAAATAAATGTTACAGGTATGAAATATACTGTGTGGGGAATATAGTCAGTAACTATGTGACAGATGATAACTAGACTAGACTTTTCATGATGATCAGTGTGAAATGTATAGACATTATCAAATAACTATGTTGTGTACCAGAAACTAACATAGTGTTGTAGGTCAATTATACTTCAGAAACAAATTCATACAAAAGAGATCAGATTTGTGGCTATCAGAGGCAGGGGATGGGGGAAGGGGAATTAGATAAGGTAGTCAAAAGGTACAAACCTCCAGTTATAAGATATATAAGTTCTAGGGATGCAATATACAACATAATAAAGATAATTAACACTGCTGTATGTTATAAATGAAAGTCTTTAAGAGAGTAATCCTAAGAATTCTCATCACAAGAAAAAAAATTTTTTTTTTCCTATTTCTTTTAATGTATCTGTACGAGATGATGGGTGTTCACTAAACCTACTGTGGTCATCGTTTCATGATGTATGGAAGTCAAATCATTATGTTGTACACCTTAAACTTATACAGTGGTGTACATCAATTATATTTCAGTAAAACTGAAAAAAAACCCCCACAACGTACCCCATTTAACTTAAAAAAAAAAAAGATATGTCGGTTGAGTAACATGACCACTATTCCTATTTGGTCACTATATCACACTAGTTGCAGATGCAAGAATTTTTCAAAAATAAACTTTTGATTTTATTAATTCAGCATAATCTAGAACTGCAAAATAATTTTCACCATTAGCCATGGGGTTTAGAAATTAGGGGTCCAACTAAAATAATGAACTGTCTATACAAACTACTCTTGACCCTAATAGCATAATTAATCGGAAACTGGTTTAATGGCTATTTTCCTTCAGGGTCCAACTGCCTATGTGTTAACTCGGGAGCAAAGTCACTATTTAATATGGAATCCCTGCAGTGGACATTGTTACGGACAATTTGATACATTCTGCCCCTTAAAAAGCGTGGGCTGTTTAATAGGTCCCGATAATGTAAGTATTACCATTTCCTCTTAAATGTGGTTGACTATTGCTTTTTCTAAATTGATCTACTGATTTTAATAATATGTTGTGTCAAAAAAATTTACATAAATATATATAATACCAATTAAAGAAACGCAGTGTCAAGTACAGTGGCAGAACTGTTCTAAATAAAAACTTCTGGTTGAATCAGTCACCTGATCTTCGAGAAGCAGAATGAGGTTAAAGAAAGAATTTAGGATTTAGATTCAGACGACCTGAGTTTGTATTCTGGCTTGTCCTGTTTTCCCTTCCAAAGTAAGGGTTTACAAGGCCGAACTCATAGTGTTTTGAGAACTAAATGAGCCAAATTTATCACCTGAAAAGATTGTCTTTCTTTTCTTCCTTTTCTTTTTCTAAGAAATTCCCAGGTACCATCAGGTGATTCTGCTTGCACCCAGTTTGGGGGGCCATTTAACTATGAAGGGTACTATATAAGGCACTGGTTAAAAACATGAGTTACGGGATCACACTGCCTGAGTTTAAATTCCAACATCATCATTTACTAGTTATGTAAGCTTAGGAAAGTTTCTTAATCTTATACAGCATCAGTTTCTTCACTGGTAAAATGAAGGTATTTGTTAGTAATTACTTTACAGAGTAGTTGTGAGAAGTAAATGAGATAATCAATGCAAAGCAGCTAACATACAGTAGCAACCCTGTGTTGGCTACTGTGACTGTTTTTATAATCATTATCTACCTGAGTGTTCTCTGAACTTTATCTGTCAGAAAAGTCATTTGAGCATATATCCCCAATATATGTATTTTTATTTATAAATTATATATGTATTTACTTATGTATCAATATATTAGTTATATTACACACAGAAGAAACTCTTAAAATAAAAAGAAACAATTAGAAGATCTAATATTTCTTCTATTATGTCTGTGATTTGCACCCCACCTTGAAGACCACTGGTCCATGGGTTACTACTATAATTAGAGATAACATATGCCAAGCACTCAGCAAAGTACCTGTCTTTCATAGGTATTCAGCAAATGGTAACTATTATTAATTACAAGTGTGAAAAGAGCAGTGTAGTGTACAATTTGCATGTTATTATTTTTAATTAAAAGCAGTATCATAATCATAAATGATCTGCTAAGCTCCATCTATTAATACATGCAGAGAACCATCTTAAGGTCATATTAGTAATCAGGCAGAGCCAACAGGCATTGAAAAAGCCTACAGAAAACTCCATTCTTTGTCAAAATTATTAGTTCTCAAAACAATTACTGTACGGTTGACTAATTCACATAAAGCCCAAGTTTTGTGAGGAAGAAAGACCCCCTTTCCTCCTCTTCTAACAAGACAGGCAGCAGTGGCTCATGATGCCGGCCATCCCACATGGCAGCTGCTCTGAACCTGCTCTAAGCCTCGGCCACCCTCAGGAGAGGACCTCAGGCTCGCTTTGCAGGCCTGGCACTCTGAAACCTCAACTGCCCCTGCTCTACCACACCACCTCTTCGGACTGTCAGCCTTTTTCCTCCTTCACTCCTTTGCCAAGAAGTAAGTCTCCCCTTTCCACCCATGTTTGTGTTTCCACTCCTGTTCCAACACTTGGCTCCACTAACTGTCCCAACTTGGCCTCTATATGTTTTCTCTCTCCTTCTCCATCAATAGGCTCAGAAGTCCAACAATTCTAAAATATGCTTCTCCCAACCCGGCTACAGCCTAAACTACCATGGCCCCTCCTTCCTTTCCTTCCAAAATTCTTTAAATACTAATTATATGCCCGCTTCCTCAGTACACTCAGACTTTAACCGCCTATAATCTAGTCCTCTTCCCTGACCATTCTACAGAAATACCCTCTGAGAAGTACCATTGTCTTGCTAATGCATAAATAAATCCAATGGTTTACTCCATTCCTCACTCTCCTGTCCTTTCCTATGGCACGTGACACAACTAATCACCTCTTCATGGAAAAAAACACTTTCTCATCCTCGGTTTACTGATAAAGGACTGTTGATTTTCATTTCTCTGCAATAGTTCCCTAGGTTTCTTCCACTGGCTTTTCTTTCCACACCTTAAAAGTAGATTTTCCTGAAAATTCTACATTTAGATTTCTTGCAGAACCACACATTATTTATTATAGCTCTATCTAGTTTATCCTGGCAAAAAAAAAAGTCATAATTCTGTCACTAGCCCCAGAATCTTTGGGTCCTGAATTTTCAACTGTTTGCTAGACACCCAGATGCTTTATCAAAATCGCAAACTCAGGCCACCCACAACTCGTATCATTTCTCCTTTATCTCTAAAAAGAGCTCCTCCTCCTGGCCTTCCTACTTCTGTGGATGTCAGTTACTCAGATTCAAACCCCAGAATTGTCCTTGATTTTCCCCCTCCCTCACTTCCTCCTACTTCAATCCTTTTGATACCAACTCATATAGATTCTACCTCTTCTGTTTCCAGGTCACATCATTATTGTTTCATCCTGCATTACTATAAGTAGCCAACTAAATAATTTGTCTCCAATTCAGTCCATTATTTGGTACACTGACACCTGTTTCTGAATTTCAGCTTTCATCATTCAATGGCTCAAAAAGTACTGAGGGTACCTCACTTTATACAGATTTAAAAATAAATGTCTCACCTTGGATTTGAAAGCCTATGTAACCTGACTTCTTTTTTTCCAGTGTTATTTCCCACTACTTTCTGCACATTCCCTACCCTACAGCCAAATTATAGTTCTTAAAGACCTTGCCTTCTTTAAACTACTTGCCCCTACCCCCTGCTGTCTAATCTCAAAAGAGCAAGGAATATTCCTGTTAAAATAGAAGGAAATTATGTCACTCATCTGCATAAAACACTCCAGTGGCTTCCTGGCTCACTCAAGAGTCAAAGCCTCAATCTTTACAATGGCCCACAAGGCCTTCTATGATCTGACAGCTGCCCTGCCCCCATCATCTTCTGCTGATCTCTTTCTTGCTCTAATTTGCTTACTCCTCTGAAGTCACTTTGTCTTCTTTGCTGTCCCTCAGACACATCAAACACACTGTGCATCTGCTATTTCCTCTGCATAGATGACCCTTCCCCTGACCAGATATCTTCATTAATTTCTCCCTCACTCCTCATGCTCTTTCCAGTGAAAACGTCTCTGCCTACACTAAAATTTCACCTCTTCCTGCATAGTTTTCTCCATAGCCCTTGTAAGGTTAGCTTTTGCCGCAACAAAATACCCCCATCCCCAAAAGAAATGGCTTCAGACGATTATTCTCATGGATCTGAGTCAGCTGGGATGGCTCTGCTGACCTAGGCTGGGAGAGCCCTGCTTCATGCATTTTTATTCTGGGACTCAGGGCAATGACAATTGGCAGAGGCACAAGAGGGCAAGCAGGAACACACAGAGCTGCTTAAGCTTGGACACAGAAGTCACATAATGACACTGCTATCCCATTCTACTGACCAAAAGTCAAGAGGCAAGGAAATACACTTCTGCCCTTTTAGTGGGAGTAACTGCCAAGTAACAGGGCAAAGGCTGTGGGTATAAGAAGGGGTGAGGAACTGAGGCCAGGGATGCAATCTACCACATCTTGTATCATCTGATATCCCATGTATTTGTTTGTTTGCACTGTCTTTTCATTAGCTACTGCATGCTGGTAGAAACGATGTTTCATTCACAACTTTATCCACAGTGATTAGAACTGAGACTAAATATAAGGTACTTGATTATGTTGAATGGACAAATTCACCACTCATGCACACAGTTACTCAATATGCCTACCACATGCCAACCAGGAGCTGTGCTGGATGCTAATGATACAATGGTGAATAAAGCACATGGCAAATGTCCTCAAGGCAACATCTAATAGTCTAGTGAGATAAACAACTATAAATAATGATAAATACTAACAACAGTAATAAAATAGCTAACAATTATTGAGTACTTACTATGTACCAGGCATTGTTCTAAGAGGTATAAATGTATCAACTCATTTAATGTTATCATCATCCTTATGAGGTTAAGTACGATCATCCCACTTTAATAGAGGAGGAAACTGAGGCACACGGTAATTAAACTGTCCAAAGTCACACAGTTAATAAATGTTGGAGCCAGAATTCAAATGCAAGTGGTCTGGTTCCAGAATTAATATGCTACAGTGCCTCAATAAGACAGGTGCTATCTCAGAGGTTACAGAGTGCTGTGAAAGCAAAGAGATGGACACCTACCATACCACAATTAGGAGGCTGGGAAGAGCAAGGTTAGGAAAGGCTAGCCCGAGAAGGGAGTAGCCTTGTCTGTCTTCTTCCAAAAGATTCTAAGTGTCTTATCACCAGGAACTACCTTATTTCATCAAGCTACAATTAATCGTAAGGTGCACCTCAACTGCAGGTATAAAAAATGTTAAAAAAAAAAAAATGGCTGGTGACAACAATATGATGCCACTCATCATAAAGTGCTTATCAGTCTTAAAAATCAAAATGACAAAAAATGTGCAAGCTACATGTTCCCTGTCTCTCTCTGCCGTCTCTCTTTATATAACATACATACACACACGTATACACATACATCTGCTACCATATATGCTAATGTGGTCTTGTCTTTTTTAGATTTGGTTTAATATTCAACAATATGATTCCCCATTGAGGATGAATTTTGATGTCACCAAGCCCAAGCTATGGAAATCTTTCTTTTCAAGAAGCCTTCCATATCCTGGCCTTTCCAGTGTTCAGGTATAATTTTTTTTATTAACAATTAAATGTAGATATAGAAAGTGAGGAATGTGATATCGTTATATTGTGTAGCCAGATATATTTTGACCCTTAATTCCACTCCTAGATATTTAGTCTAGAATAATATTTCATTTTCAAAGTTAGTTAAGCCCAGTAAGAAAGACCATCATATCATGAACCAGTACACAAATACGTGAAAGAGTAAGTTTTGATACAGAGTCCCATGACCCAAAAGAATACCACAAAATATATTTCATTTAATTTTTTCAATGCTGGTCTCAATTCACTAAACTAATTTCGTCACTGCTATTGAAACCTGAAATCAAACTGCAGGGCATGATCCAGGAGGGGCTCATAACATTAATTTAGAGGGTCCTGGACAGTAATAGATTATAAATAGTAAGCATGAGAAATGTTTACTAAAACTTTAAATGTGATAGCTATAGATATATAGATACTATGTGTGTAATATAAAATGTATTTTTTTACTGTGGATCAAACCTTTCCAAAAGAAGTTTTAAGAAAAATCACCCTAGAGAAATTCTCCCATGTATACAAGGTAACATAACAATTTTCATAGGAGCACTGTTTGCAAAAGCCTAAAATTGGAACAACAGAAGAGATAAATTATGGTATATAGTAGAATATTTTATAGTAGTTACACAAATGAATTAATATTCATGAATATTAGTAAGCACACTGAAAATATGTATCTGCTATTCTAAATACAATGTTAAGGGAGAAAAAATGGCATGTTTACAGTATAAAATTATTACATAAAGTTCAGAAAACATGCAGTACAATATATTGTTTAGGGATACATACATCTGTAGTTAAATCATAAACACATTTCACTAATTTGCCTATATCCACAATGTAATGTAAACACCATGAGAGCAGATATTTTATACACAGCTCTATCCCCTTCACTTGTGTAAGTGCCTGGCACACAGTAGGCATTCAGTATATGTTGAATGAAAGAGTGCTAAAAAACAAATTCAGATTATGGTTACTTCTGTGACAGAAAAGGGGGATAAAATTGAGAAAGAACCACAAAGCATTATAATTTGTGATGCTTTACTTAAAGTAGGTCTTGGGTATATTTGCATCTGTTACATTATCCTCGATGTCTAACTAACTGAATGTCTGAGAGTTCATAATTTAAAAAAAAAAATTTAGAAAAGGATGTATAGCTATTGAAATTAAGTGTAACTGATTTCTAAAATTCCTGAACTATTTTTTCTTTTATAGCCAGAAGAGCTAATTTACCAGCGCACCGACAAAGTGGCTGCAGCTGAACTACAAGACAGGTCACTTGATATCCATAAATGCATATGCAGTCTGTCACTAGGAGTGTTAATATCCAACTAAACAATTCTCCGCCTGGATCAATGTAAAATAATTTGGGCAATTAAACTTTAATTCATGTTTATAGATGCAAAGTACAAATGTGATCTCTAAATCCCAAGGCTCAAAAGAAGGCTTTAGCATCAGCATGGTATGAGACATACAGCAGTGAAATCCAGCAATGATAAGTAGTTCTCCAAAAACTTTACCTCAGAATAGAGTTCAACGCCTTGTTATTTATGGGTCTTGTTCAGACAATATCATAACCCTGAGCTTAAATATGCCTATTTTGTCCAATTAGTGCTTAAGTGAACTTCAGCTATTTTAAAAACCTAACACATGTACAAAGTTAGTAAGAGCCTATTTGAGCCCCAATAATACTTATAATGCTGTAAAATAGAACTTATTTCCCCAGTTTCACACGTGTGGGAACTGAGGCTCAGAGAGGTCCACATACTTGTGAAGTGTTAAAGGGGACTTCTGAGCCCAGCCAGACCTTTCTCATTTCAAAGCCTGTGTGCCCTTTCTACTGTCTCAAGCTGTGTGAAGAGCAGCATGTCAAGCTGCACAAGATTAAATGTGATCCTTTTTAAGGTATTATTACTAAAAAATACCAATTTACTCTCAACTGCAAATTTCAAATACAGCCTTATTTGGGATCCTAAGAATAACAAATTCCCCCCAAAAATCTTGTTTCTTCTAATAGTTTCAGAATACTATTTTTTATTTTTGTTTACAAGGGAAAAGTCAAGTCACCAAAAAATGGAACTTATCTTTTATAAACAGGATTGAAAAAATACTAAAAGAAAAAATCATGGACTGGAGGCCTCGCCATCTGACTCGGTGGAATAGATACTGTACCTCTACTCTGCGCCACTTCTTGCCTCTATTAGAAAGAAATCATGGAGAAGATGTGGAAGATGACCACAGAGCAGAACTGCTGAAACAGCTAGGAGACTACAGGGTAAGTAGTTCATTTCAAATTGGAAACTGCTCAGTACTATGGGTTTTTGGAATCAAAATGCCTAAATTACTCCCCAAAGTACACAGATGAAGCAGCACAGACTAAAAAATGTGATTAGAAGTTCAAATCTCAAGAATGAACCTACCATTAAAGAGCAAAATGCCTCTATAAAACCAAAACAACACCTTTTTTTGTAGGAGGGTCCTATGAAAAATAATATCTTTTATAAAATTGCAAGAGTATTAAATAAAATGAAAATATCTGGCTAAATCATGTTAGACTCAACTGAGCATAAAGACGAAACCAACCATTCTTGGTCAGATTTTTTTTTAAAGGATATTTTATACTAATTGCTTTTCATTGCTAAGAAAAATTCTCATTAATAGGCTTTCTCTACTGCCTGTCAGTAGTGCTGTGTGTTCGCATCCTTTATCTGGATCCTAAAACCTAGAAAGTAGTCTCAAACTAAAACAGTAAGCCTCATTGGCTAAACAGTATGAAATCAAGTTGTACATTTAATTCTACTCACTGACTAAAAATTACCTTTACCTTATAAGGCTCATTTTTCAGCTGGGATGTTTTCAATTCAAGTAACAGAAAACTTACTTCAAACAAGCTTGAACATTAACAACTTATGGGCTTATTTAGGTAAAAGTTAGGGGTGAGTAGCTATCAGGGCTATACCACATGTCTGCAAGTCTTCCCACTCTGCCCTCCTCCATGTGGTGGCACCACCCACAGGATGGCTTTTCTTGTGGTAGCAAATGGCTGGAATAGTTCCCAGCAGGACTCACATCTGCACACATATTGCTCTGAGCAGGACAGAGTATCTGCGTGCCACTATCCCTTTCAAGTTTCCTAGATTATACATTCTTTTCTGTAGATCAACACTGAGGCCAAGGGGATAGAAGGTATTAACTTAACCTAGGTCCCTGGAATTGCACGGGTTTCTATGCAAACTTGGGGCTATTAGGAAGAAAGAAGGAAACAGTGGAGAGTGGCTGGGTGACTAACAGGTGTCTTAAACACCAAGTCAGTATGTTAGCAACTAAAACAAAAAACCACATTTAGCCTCTCTCCATTTTCTATATTGCTAATATATAGCTGGACAGAAAAACAAAACTAAATAAATGACTTTAAGATCCAAAAGGAAGACTTCCTATTACGAATATTAAGAACTGTACATACTTACTTAGGGAAAAAATACAGTGAAAACTTCACGTTCACTAATGACCAAAAATTTTGTTTTGCTTTCCTTCAGTTCTCTGGATTTCCCCTTCACATGCCATACTCTGAAGTGAAGCCTTTAATTGAAGCTGTGTATAGCACTGGAGTACATAACACTGATGCGCCTAATGTTGAATTTGCTTTAGCTGTATATATCCACCCATATCCCAAAAGTGTTTTGTCTGTTTGGATCTATGTTGCTTCCCTTATACGCAACAGATAATTTTTTCACTGTATGTTTTATATCATGTAAAAATGATAATTAAGATATGAGAATATTTTTAAGTGCTCTTGATCAAAGGGAAGAAAATACTTATAAATAATGAAATAAAATTATCATTATTTTCAAAATATGCAAAATAAGTTTGTATTTAGTAGTCTGCCTTGTCTCTGCCACTTTGACCCTAAATTCAACTGTGACAACTCAAGAGTTCCCGCTTACCCTATGAGCTTTATTCCTCTATGCTTTTGTACCTGCTCACCTCCTATCTAGAATGCTTTTCTTCTTTGCCAGTAAGACATCCCATGCTCTTAGACTGGAAGAATATTGTTAAAATGGCCATACTACCCAAAGCAATCTATGGATTTAATGTGATCCCTATCAAATTACCCATGACATTTTTCATAGAACTAGAACAAATAATCCTAAAATTTATATGGAACCACAAAAGATCCAGAATTGCCAAAGCAATCCTGAGGAAACTGAACAAAGCAGGAGGTGTAATCCTACCAGACTTCAGAAAATACTACAAAGCTACAGTAATCAAAACAGCATGGTATTGGCACAAAAACAAGACATATAGATAGAAAAGAGAGACCAGAAATAAACCCATACACCTATGGTCAATTGATCTTTGAAAAAGGAGACAAAAATGTACAATGGAGAAAAGACAGTCTCTTCAGCAAGTGGATGCTGGAAAAGCTGGACAGCCACATGTAAATCGATGAAGTTAGAACCCTCCCTCACACCATACACAAAAATAAACTCAAAATGGCTTAAAGACTTAAATGTAAGTCATAATACCACAAAACTCCTGGAATAGAACACAGGCAAAACATTCTCTGATATAAATCGCAGCAATTTTTTCTTAGATCAGTCGCCCAAGGCACAAGAAATAAAATAATAAACAAATGGGGCCAAATCAAATTTATAAGATTCTGCACAGCAAAGGAAACCATAAAAAAAACAAAATGACTACCTATGGACTGTAAGAAAACATCTGCAAATGGCGCAACCAACAAGGGCTTAATTTCCAAAATATACAAACAGCTCATACAACTCAATATCCAAAAAACAACACAATCAAAAAATGCGAAGACCTAAATAGACATTTCTCCAAAGACATGCAGATGGCCAACAGGCACACGAGATGCTCAATATCACTAATTATTAGAGAAATGCAAATCAAAACTACAATGAGATATCACCTCGCACCGGTCAGAATGGCCATCATCAAAAAGTCTACCAATAAATGCTGGAGAGGGTGTGGAGAAAATGGAATCCTCCTACACTGCTGGTGGGACTGTAAATTAGTACAGCCACTATGGAAAACAGTAGGGAGGTTCCTTAAAAAACTAAAAATAGAGTTAGAGTATGATCCAGCAATCCCACTCAATCCCCTGGGCATATACCCAGAAGAGACGAAAACTCTTAATTCAAAAAGATACGTGCACACCAATGTTCATAGCAGCATTATTTACAATAGCCAAGACATGGAAGCAACCTAAGTGCCCACCAACAGAGGAATGGATAAAGAAGATGTGGTGTATGTACATATACAATGGAATAATTACTCAGCCATAAAGGAGAATGAAATATTGCCATTTGCAACAACATAGATTGACCTAGAGATTATCATACTAAGTAAAAGACAAATATTATATATCACCTATATGTGGAATCTTAAAATTAATACAAATGAATTTATTTACAAAACAGAAACAGGCTCACAGACACAGAAACCAAACTTGTAGTTACCGAAGGGGAAGGTGGGGGAGGGATAAATTAGTTAACAGATATACACTACTATATATAAAACTGATGAAGAACAAAGACCTACTGTATAGCACAAGGAACTATATTCAGTATCTTGTAATAACCTATAATGTACTATATTGTAATGTACCTGAAACTAACATAATATTGTAAATCAACAATATTTCAATTAAAAAAAGAGAGACGGACTTCTCTGGTGGCACAGTGGTTAAGAATATGCCTTCTAATGAAGTGGACGTGGGGTTCAATCCCTAGCCAGGGAACTAGATCCCACATGCATGCCGCTACTAAGAGTTTGCATGCCACTACTAAGAGTTTGCATGCCACAACTATGGAGCCCATGAGCTGCAACTAAGGAGCCCACTGGCCACAACTAAGAAGCCCACTGGCTGCAACCAAGGAGCACATGTGCTGCAACTAAAGGAGCTGGTGAGCCGTGACTAAGGAGCCCAAAAGCCACAACTAGAGAGTTTGCCTGCGGCAACTAAGACCTGGTGCAACCAAAAATAAAATTTAAAAAAAAGAGAGAGAGATAGGTAATTAGGGAGTTAATTAGATCATAAGGATACAGCCCTCAAGATGGGATTTAGTGCCCTTTAAGAAAAGACAGGAGAGAGCTTACTTCCCCTCTATGCCATGCATGGATAGAATGAGAAGATGGCTGTCTACAAGCCAGAAAGAGTCTTCATTAGACAGTGGATCTGCCAAAACCCTGATTCTGGACTTACCAGCCTCTAGAACTGTGAGAAATAAATTTTTGTTGTTTAAGCCATCCAACTTATGGTACTCTGTTACAACAGCCCAAACTGATGAAGCCAAATTCAGATAATACTAAAAGAATTAAAGGTATGTACTGACATGGAAAGATGTACACAAAATAGAAATATGTAAGACAGGATTTCTCAGTAGCGGCACTATTGACATTCTGGGCCAAGTAATTACTTGTTGTGAAGGTCTTTGTAGGATGTTTAACAGCATCCTTGGCACCTACCCACTAGCTGCCAGTTGCATTCTTCCCCTCTGCCAAGTTGTGACAACCAAGAATGTTTCCAGTCATTGCCAAATGTCTTCTATGGGATAAACTGCCTCCAGCTGAGAACCACTGATGTAGCTGGAATACAGTCTCACTTAAAAGCAAAACAAAACAAAAAGCATAAAGACAGAAGAACCAAGTTAAGGAAATTTTACCTTTATTCCCTTATGCCTTTCCCTATCAAATTATGATTATGTGTTTACATGCCTCTGATATTTATACTATGAACCCTTCAAAGGAGAATTCAAGGTCTGACCCATAATAGTTTTACCAATATAGCAACATAGAGACAGGATAGTTGAGTGGTTAAGAGCATGAGCTTTGGAGAAATACTAGTTCTGCCACTTACTAGCTGGGTAATCCATGGGCAAGTTACTTAACCTCTCTGTTACTTAACTTTCCCCATATATAAGATTGGGATGATCACATTACCAACTTCATCACATTGTTGTACTGATTTTAAAAGTCAGTATATTTAAAGTACTTAAAACACTACCCAGTACGTGGCACTTGATGTATGTCAGATAATACAAGGCATTTTACTTAATTGTTACCTCTTATTCTAAAAAGTTTCAATATTTCATAAAATCCATCACAAAACTCAATATAAATTTAAACCAAGTGTATATATTGTTTCATTAACCATTAAATATCCACAGAGGTGTGGCCAAGATGGTGGAATAGGAAGACACTGAGCTCACCTCCTATCACAGGCTCAGGAAAATTACAACTATTTACAGAGCAACCATCTATGAGAACAACTGGCAGAAAGATTTTCCACAACTAAAGATATAACAAAGAACCACAATGAGATGGCTGAGGGGGTCAGAGACACAGTAGGGTCGAGACCCACACCCCTGGGTAGATGACCCACAAATGGAAAGATAATCTCAATTACAGAGGTTCTCCCCAAGGAGCAAGGGGTCCAAGCCCCACATTGGGCTCCCCAGCCCAGGGGTCCTGCACCTGTAAGACGAGCCCCTAGAATGTCTGGGTTTGAAGGCCAGTGGGGTTTGCATTTGTGAGAGACAAGTGGGCTCCACTCTTAAAGGGTACACACAAAATTTCAATCACTCCAAGTCCCAATGAAGAAGCAGTAATTTGAAAGACATCTCGGTCAGACAAACTTGCTGATCCTGGAGAGACTCCCTGAGAGGTAGGAGGGAACTGGGACTCCCCACACAGACATAAACACTGGGGGCGCCATTTGGGGGAGCTCATTCTACCATTAGGACACTGGTGCTGGTAAGCACCATTCTGGAATACTCTCTCTAGTGTATAAGTGCAGGGGGCTTAACAGCACACCTGGTATTGGACCACCACCACCACCAGGTACCCCCAGCCCCTGCAGCCAGCACCAGCCCCAGGACCCCCTGGGACATGCAGCTTGCCATCATAGACTCAGCCGCAACAACCAGTGAGCCAGCAGCCACCACACAAGGCAAGGCCCAGCAGCCAACTGGGCCAGGGGCCAGCCCCACCTACCACATACCCGAAGTAGTCAGCCCTACCACAACAGAAGGGCCCACGCAGCCCACAAAGAGGACACCCCCCTAGAACATATAGCACTAGTGAGCAGAGGGGAGGGTGCTGCTTGGCCCCATTAAATGTCTCTGACAGAAGGCCACTTCTCCAAGATCATAAAAGCTAAGTGACCTACTAGTTACATAGAAATAAACAGAGAATTAGGCAAAATGAAGAGACAGAGGAATGTGTTCCAAATGAAGAAAAAAGACAAAACCCCAGAAGAAGAACAAACTAAAGTGGAAATAAGCAATCTAACCCATAAAGAATTCAAGATAATGATGATAAGATGCTCAACAAACTCAGGAGAAGAATAGATGAACACAGTGGGAAGTTTAACAGTTAGAAACTATAAAGAAAAATAAACAGAGGTGAAGAATACAATAAAAATAAAAAATACACTAGAAGAAATCATCAGTAGATTAAATACAGAGGAACAGTCAGTGAACTGGAAAACAGAGTAGCGGAAATACCAAAGCTGAAAAAAGAAAAGAATTTAAAAAATTGAGAAAGTTTAAGAACCTCTGAGGCAACATCAAGTGCACTAACATTCGCATTATAGGGGTTCCAGAAGGAGAAGAGAAAGGGGCAGAGAACTTATTTGAAGAAATAATAGCTGAAAGGTTCCCTAATCTGAGAAAAGAAACAGACATTCAGTTCCAGGAAACAGAGAGTCTCAAAGAATATGAACTCAAAGAGGTCCACACCAAGACACATTATAATTAAAATGGCAAAAAATTAAAGATAGAGAGAATATTAAAAGCAGCAAGAGAAAAACAGCTAGATACATACAAGGAACCTCCCATAAGACTATGAGCTGACTTTTCAGCAGAAACCCTGTAGGTCAGAAGGGAGAAAACTGATGAAAAAAAAAAAAACTTTAAACCAAGAATATTCTATCTGGCAAGACTATCCTTCAGATTTGAAGGAGAGATAAAGAGCTTTACAGATAAGCAAAAACTAGAAGACTTCAATACCACTAAAACCTTTACAAGAAATGTTAGGAGGCTTCCGGGAAGATGGCAGAGGAGTAGGATGCGGAGATGGCCTTCCTCCCCACAGATACACCAGAAATACATCTACACGTGGAGCAACTCCTGCAGAACACCTACTGAACGCTGGCAGAAGACCTCAGACCTCCCTAAAGGCAAGAAACCCCTCACGTGCCTGGGTAGGGCAAAAGAAAAAAGAACAAACAGAGACAAAAAATAGGGATGGGACCTGCACCAGTGGGAGGGAGCCGTGAAGGAGGAAAGGTTTCCACACACCAGGAAGCCCCTTCGCGGGCGGAGACTGCGGGAGGCGGAGGGGAAAAGCTTCAGAGCCGCGGAGGAGAGCGCAGCCACAGGGGTGCGGAGGGCAAAGCGGAGAGATTCCCGCACAGAGGATCGGCGCCGACCGGCACTCACCAGCCCGAGAGGCTTGTCTGCTCACCCGCCGGGGCGGGCGGGGCTGAGAGCTGAGGCTCGGGCTTTGGTCGGAGCGCAGGGAGAGGACTATGGTTGGCGGCGTGAACACAGCCTGCAGGGCGTTAGTGCACCGCGGCTAGCCGGGAGAGAGTCCGGAGAAAAGTCTGGACCTGCCTAAGAGAGACTTTTTCTTACCTCTTTGTTTCCTGGTGCGTGAGGAGAGGGAATTAAGAACGCTGCTCAAAGGAGCTCCAGAAACGGGCACGAGCCGCGGCTAACAGCGCGGACCCCAGAGACGGGCATGAGACACTAAGGCTGCTGCTGCCGCCACCAAGAAGCCTGTGTGCGAGCACAGGTCACTATCCACACCGCCCTTACGTGCAGCCTGTGCAGCCCGCCACTCGCAGGGTCCCGTGATCCAGGGACAACTTCCCTGGGAGAACGCAGGGCGCGCCTCAGGCTGCTGCAACGTCATGCTGGCCTCTGCCGCCACAGGCCCGCCCCGCACTCCGTACCCCTCCCTCCCCCCGGCCTGAATGAGCCAGAGCCCCCGAATCAGCGGCTCCTTTAACCCCGTCCTGTCTGAGCGGAAAAATAGACGCCCTCCGGCGACCTACACGCAGGGCGGGCCAAATCCAAAGCTGAGCTCCTGGGAGCTATGAAAACAAAGAAGAGAAAGGGAAATCTCTCCCAGCATCCTCAGAAGCAGCGGATTAAAGCTCCACAATCAACTTGATGTACCTGCATCTGTGCAATACCTGAATAGACAACGAATCATCCCAAAATGAGGAGGTGGACATTGAGAGCAAGGTTTATGGTTTTTTCCCCTTTTCCTCATTTTGTTTGTATGTATATGCTTCTGTGTGGGATTTTGTCTGTATAGCTTTGCTTCCACCATTTGTCCGAGGATTCTATCCGTCCGTTTTTTTTTTTTAATTTTTTTCTTAATACTTTTTATTTTAATAACTTTATTTTACTTTATCTTAGTTCTTTCTTTCCTTCCTTCCCCCCTTTAGACAACGAATCATCCCAAACTGAGGAGGTGGACTGTGAGAGCAAGATTCATGATTTTTTCCCCTTTTCCTCTTTTTGAGAGTGTGTATGTGTACACTTCTGTGTGAGATTTTGTCTGTATAGCTTTGCTTCCACCATTTGTCCTAGGGTTCTATCCATCTGTTTTTTTCTCTCTTAATAATTATATATTTTAATAACTTTATTATATTTTATCTTATTTTTACTTTATCTTTTTTTGCTTCCCTCCTTCCTTCCTTCCTCCCTCCCTCTCTCCGCCCTTTCTTTCTTTCTTTCTACTTCTACTAATTCTTTCTTTCTACTTTTTCTCCATTTTATTCTGAGCCGTGTGGATGAAAGGCTCTTGCTGCTCCAGCCAGGAGTCAGTGCTATGCCTCTGAGGTGGGAGAGCCAACTTCAGGACACTGGTCCACAAGAGACCGCCCAGCTCCACATAATATCAAACGGCGAAAATCTCCCAGAGATCTCCATCTCAACACCAGCACCCAGCTCCACTCAACGACCAGCAAGCTACAGTGCTGGACATCCTATGCCAAACTAGCAAGACAGGAACACAACCCCGCCCATTAGCAGAGTCGCTGCCTAAAACCATAATAAGCACAGACACTCCAAAACACACCACCAGACGTGAACCTGCCCACCAGAAAGACAAGATCCAGCCTCATCCACCTGAACACAGGCACTAGTCCCCTCCACCAGGAAGCCTACAAAACCCACTGAACCAACCTTAGCCACTGGGGAGAGACACCAAAAACAACGGGAACTAAGAACCTGCAGCCTGCAAAAAGGAGACCCCAAACACAGTAAGATAAACAAAATGAGAAGACAGAGAAACACACAGCAGATGAAGGAACAAGATAAAAACCCACCAGACCTAACAAATGAAGAGGAAATAGGCAGTCTACCTACCTGAAAAAGAATTCAGAATAATGACAGTAAAGATGATCCAAAATCTTGGAAACAGAATAGAGAAAATGCAAGAAACATTTAACAAGGACCTAGAAGAAGTAAAGATGAAACAAACAATAATGAACAACACAATAAATAAAATGAAAAATACTCTAGATGGGATCAATAGCAGAATAACTGAGGAAGAAGAACGGATAAGTGACCTGGAAGATAAAACAGTGGAAATAACTACTGCAGAGCAGAATAAAGAAAAAAGAATGAAAAGAACTGATGACAGTCTCAGAGACCTCGACAACGCACCAACATTCGAATTATAGGGGTTCCAGAAGAAGAGAAAAAGAAAGGGACTGAGAAAATATGTGAAGAGATTATAGTTGAAAACTTCCCTAATATGGGAAAGGAAATAGTTAATCAAGTCCAGGAAGCACAGAGTCCCATACAGGATAAATTCAAGGAGAAATATGCCAAGACACATATTAATCAAACTGTCAAAAATTTAATACAAAGAAAACATACTGAAAGCAGCAAGGGAAAAAAAACCAAATAACACAAGGGAATCCCCATAAGGTTAACAGCCGATCTTTCAGCAGAAACTCTGCAAGCCAGAAGGGACTGGCAGGACATATTTAAAGTGATGAAGGAGAAAAACCTGCAACCAAGATTACTCTACCCAGCAAGGATGTCATTCAGATTTGATGGAGAAATTAAAACCTTAACAGACAAGCAAAAGCTGAGAGTTCGGCACCACCAAACCAGCTCTACAACAACTGCTAAAGGAACTTCTCTAGGCAAGAAACACAAGAGAAGGAAAACACCTACAATAACGAACGCAAAACAATTAAGAAAATGGGAATAGGAACATACATAGTGATAATTACCTTAAATGTAAATGGACTAAATGCTCCCACCAAAAGACACAGAATGGCTGAACAGATACAAAAACAAGACCCATATATTTGCTGTCTACAAGAGACCCACTTAAGACCTAGAGACACATAAAGACTGAAAGTAAGGGGATGGAAAAAGATATTCCATGCAAATGGAAACCAAAACAAAGCTGGAGTAGCAATTCTCATATCAGACAAAATAGACTTTAAAATAAAGACTATTATAAGAGACAAAGAAGGACACTACATAATGATCAAGGGATCGAGCCAAGAAGAAGATATAATTGTAAATTATAAATATTTATGCACCTAACATAGGAGCACCTCGATACATAAGGCAAATACTAACAGCCATAAAAGGGGAAATCGACAGTAACACATTCATAGTAGGGGACTTTAACACCCCACTTTCACCGATGGACAGATCATCCAAAATGAAAATAAATAAGGAAACACAAGCTTTAAATGATACATTAAACAAGATGGACTTAATTGATATTTATAGGACATTCCATCCAAAAACAACAGAATACACATTTTTCTCAAGTGCTCATGGAACATTCTCCAGGATAGATCATATCTTGGGTCACAAATCAAGCCTTGGTAAATTTAAGAAAATTGAAATTGTATCAAGTATCTTTTCCGACCACAACGCCATGAGACTAGATATCAATTATAGGAAAAGATCTGTAAAAAATACAAACACATGGAGGCTAAACAATACACTACTTAATAACGAAGTGATCACTGAAGAAATCAAAGAGGAAATTAAAAAATACCTAGAAACAAATGACAATGGAGATACAACGACCCAAAACCTATGGGATGCAGCAAAAGCAGTTCTAAGAGGGAAGTTTATAGCAATACAAGCCCACCTTAAGAAGCAGGAAACATCTCGAATAAACAACCTAACCTTGCACCTCAAGCAATTAGAGAAAGAAGAACAAAAAAACCCCAGAGTTAGCAGAAGGAAAGAAATCATAAAAATCAGATCAGAAATAAATGAAAAAGAAATGAAGGAAACAATAGCAAAGATCAATAAAACTAAAAGCTGGTTCTTTGAGAAGATAAACAAAATAGATAAACCATTAGCCAGACTCATCAAGAAAAAAAGGGAGAAGACTCAAATCAATAGAATCAGAAATGAAAAAGGAGAAGTAACAACTGACACTGCAGAAATAAAAAAAATCATGAGGGATTACTACAAGCAACTCTATGCCAATAAAATGGACAATCTGGAAGAAATGGACAAATTCTTAGAAATGCACAAACTGCCAAGACTGAATCAGGAAGAAATAGAAAATATGAACAGACCAATCACAAACACTGAAATTGAAACTGTGATTAAAAATCTTCCAACAAACAAAAGCCCAGGACCAGATGGCTTCACAGGCGAATTCTATCAAACATTTAGAGAAGAGCTAACACCTATCCTTCTCAAACTCTTCCAAAATATAGCAGAGGGAGGAACACTCCCAAACTCATTCTACGAGGCCACCATCACCTTGATACCAAAACCAGACAAGGATGTCACAAAGAAAGAAAACTACAGGCCAAGATCACTGATGAACATAGATGCAAAAATCCTCAACAAAATACTAGCAAACAGAATCCAACAGCACATTAAACGGATCATACACCATAATCAAGTGGGGTTCATTCCTGGAATGCAAGGATTCTTCAATATACGCAAATCAATCAACGTGAAACACCATATTAACAAATGGAAGGAGAAAGACCATATGATCATCTCAATAGATGCAAAAAAAGCTTTCGACAAAATTCAACACCCATTTATGATAAAAACCCTGCAGAAAGTAGGCATAGAGGGAACTTTCCTCAACATAATAAAGGCCACATATGACAACCCCACAGCCAACATCATCCTCAATGGTGAAAAACTGAAACCATTTCCACTAAGATCAGGAACAAGACAAGGTTGCCCACTCTCACCACTCTTATCCAACATAGTTTTGGAAGTTTTAGCCACAGCAGTCAGAGAAGAAAAGGAAATAAAAGGAATCCAAATCGGAAAAGGAGTAAAGCTGTCACTGTTTGCAGATGACATGATACTACACATAGAGAATCCTAAAGATGCTACCAGAAAACTACTAGAGCTAATCAATGAATCTGGTAAAGTAGCAGGATACAAAGTTAAGGCACAGAAATCTCTGGCATTCCTATACACTAATGATGAAAAATCTGAAAGTGAAATCATGAAAACACTCCGATTTGCCATTACAACAAAAATAATAAAATATCTAGGAATAAACCTACCTAAGAAGAAAAAAGACCTGTATGCAGAAAATTATAAGACACTTATGAAAGAAGTTAAAGATGATACAAACAGATGGAGAGATATACCATGTTCTTGAATTGGAAGAATCAACATTGTGAAAATGACTATACTACCCAAAGCAATCTACAGATTCAATACAATCCCTATGAAACTACCACTGGCATTTTTCACAGAACTAGAACAAAAAATTTCACAATTTGTATGGACAAACAAAAGACCCCGAATATCCAAAGCAATCTTGAGAACAAAAAATGGAGCTGGAGGAATCACGCTCCCTGACTTCAGACTATACTACAAAGCTACAGTAATCAAGACAGTATGGTACTGACACAAAAACAGAAAGACAGATCAATGGAACAGGATAGAAAGCCCAGAGATAAACCCACGCACATATGGTCACCTTATCTTTGATAAAGGAGGCAGGAATGTACAGTGGAGAAAGGACAGCCTCTTCAATAAGTGGTGCTGGGATAACTGGACAGGTACATGTAAAAGTATGAGATTAGATCACTCCCTAACACCATACACAAAAATAAGCTCAAAATGGATGAAAGACCTAAATGTAAGGCCAGAAACTATCAAACTCTTAAGAGGAAAACATAGGCAGGACACTCTATGACATAAATCACAGCAAGATCCTTTTTGACCCACCTCCTAGAGAAATGGAAATAAAAACAAAAATAAACAAATGGGACCTAATGAAACTTCAAAGCTTTTGCACAGAAAAGGAAACCATAAACAAGACAAAAAGACAACCCTCAGAATGGGAGAAAATATTTGCAAATGAAGCAAGTGACAAAAGATTAATCTCCAAAATTTATAAGCAGCTCACGCAGCTTAATAACAAAGAAACAAAAAACCCAATCCAAAAATGTGCAGAAGACCTAAATACACATTTCTCCAAAGAAGATATACAGACTGCCAACAAACACATGAAAGAATGCTCAACATCACTAATCATTAGAGAAATGCAGATCAAACTACAATGAGATATCATCTCACACCAGTCAGAATGGCCATCATCAAAAAATTTAGAAACAATAAATGCTGGAGAGGATGTGAAGAAAAGGGAGCCCTCTTGCACTGTTGGTGGGAATGTAAAGTGATACAGCCACTGTGGAGAACAGTATGGAGGTTCCTTAAAAAACTACAAGTAGAACTACCATATGACCCAGCAATCCCACTACTGGGCATATACCCTGAGAAAACCATAATTCAAAAAGACTCATGTACCAAAATGTTCATTGCAGCTCTATTTACAATAGCCCGGAGATGGAAACAACCTAAGTGTCCATCATCGGATGAATGGATAAAAAAGATGTGGCACATATATACAATGGAATATTAGCCATAAAAAGAAACGAAACTGAGCTATTTGTAATGAGGTGGATAGACCTAGAGCCTGTCATACAGAGTGAAGTCAGAAGGAGAGAGACAAATACCGTATGCTAACACATATATGTGAATTTAAGGGGAAAAAAACTGTCCTAGGGGTAAGACAGGAATAAAGACTGTGTCCTACTAGACCTACTAGAGAATGGACTTGAGGATGTGGGGAGGGGGAAGGGTAAGGTGTGACAAAGCGAGAGAGAGGCATGGACATATATATACTACCAAAGGTAAGGTAGATAGCTAGTGGGAAGCAGCCGCATAGCACAGGGAGATCAGCTCGGAGCTTTGTGACTGCCTGGAGGGGTGGGATAGGGAGGGTGGGAGGGAGGGAGACACAAGAGGGACGAGATATGGGAACATATGTATATGTATAACTGATTCACTTTGTTATAAAGCAGAAACTAACACACCATTGTAAAGCAATTATACTCCAATAAAGATGTAAAAAAAAAAAAAATGTTAAAAGGACTTCCCTAAGTGGAAAGAAAAAAAAAAAAGCCACAACTAGAAATATGAAAATTAAAAAAGCAAAATCCTCATCAATAAAAGCAAACAAACCTTAAGGTAGTATATCAAACACTTATAAAGCTAGTAGTAAAATTAAAAAACAAAAGTAGTAAAATTATCTATATCCACAATAAGTAGTCAAAAAATACACAAAACAAAAAGATGTAAAATATGATATCAAAACATTAAATGTGGAGAGGGAGGTAAAAATGCAGGGTTGTTAGAATGCATTCAAACTAAAAAAGATCAACATTAAACAATCACATATTCCTATGTATATTCCTACCTACCTCATGGTAACCTAAAACCAAAAACCTATAATCAATACACACAATAAGAGAAAGGAATCCAAACATAACACTAAAGATAGTCATGAAGTCACAAGAAGAAGACAAAAGAAAAAAGGAACAAAACTACCAAAACAACCAGAAAACAATTCACAAAATGGCAAAAAGTACATTACCTATCAACAATTACTTTAAATGTAAATGGACCAAATACTCCAGTGAAAAGACTTAGAGTGGCTGAACAGATTTTTTAAAATAAACAAACAAAAACGTAATATATATATATATAT
>NW_006790988.1:454881-495866 GCF_000442215.2 Lipotes vexillifer
AAAAAAAAATATATATATATATATATATATATATATATATATATATATATATATATATATATATATATGCTGAAATAAGAGACTTATTTCAGACCTAAATACACACACAGACTGAAAGTGAGTGGACATAAAAAGGTACTCCATGTTAATGGAAATGAAAAGACAGGGTAGCAACACTTATATCAGACAAAACAGACTTTAAAACAAAGAAGGATATTACCCAATGATAAAAGCGGTCAATCCAACAAGAAGACATAACAGCTATAAATATATATGCACCCAACAAAGGAGCACCTAACAAGGTGAAGCAAATATTAACACACATAAAGGGAGAAACTGACAGGAACACAGTAATAGAAGGAACCTTTAACACCCCACTCACATCAATGAACAGATCATCGAGACAGAAAAAATATAAGGAAACACTGGCCTTAAATGATACATTACACTAGATGGATTTTAAATATATAGAGAACATACTATCCAAATGCAGCATGACACACCTTCTTTTCAAGTGCACATGGAACATTCTCCAAGATAGATCACGTGCTAGGCCACAAAACAAGTTTCAGCAAATTTAAGAAGACTGAAATCATATCAAGAATCTTTTCCAACTACAATGCTGTAAGACTAAAAATCAACTACCTATAAAAAAAAAAACCAAAACAACCCACACACAAGCACATGGAGGCTAAACAATATGCTACTAAACATCCAATGGATCACTGAAGAAATCAAAAAAGAAATTAAAAAAATACCTGGAGACAAATGAAAATGGAAATACAATGATCCCGTGTCTATGGAACTCAGCAAAAGCAGTTCTAAAAGGCAAGTTTATAGCAATACAAGCCCACCTCAGGAAACAAGAAAAATCTCAAATAAAAATTTAACCTTATATCCAAAGGAACTAGAAAAAGAACAAACAAAACCCAAAGTTAGCAGAAAGGAAGAAATAATAAAGATCAGAGGAAAATAATGAGAGACTAAAAAACAATAGCAAAGATCAATGAAACTAAGAGTTGGTTCTTTGAAAGATAAAATTGATAAACCTTTAGCCAGGCTCATCAACATAAAAAGAGAGTCCAGATAAAATAAAAAATGAAAGAAGTTATAGCTAACACCACAGGAACACAAAGAATTGTAAGAGATTATACTGAGAACAATTATATGCCAATAAAATGGACAACCTAGAAGAAATAGAATAAATTCCTAGAAATGTACAATCTCCCATGACTAAATTAGGAAGAAACAGAAAATATGAACAGACCAATTACCAGTAATGAAATTGAATCAGTAATCAAAAAAACTCCCAGCAAACAGAAGTCCAGGACCAGATGGCTTCACTGGTGAATTCCACCAAAAATTTAAAGAGTTAACATCCATCCTTCTCAAACTATTCCAAAAAACTGCAGAGGAGAAAAATGCTTCCAAACTCATTCTACAAGGACAGCATCACCCTGATACCCAAACCAAAGACAACACATGCAAAAGAAAATGACAAGCCAATGTCACTGATGAACATAGATGCAAAAATCCTCAAGAAAGTATTAGCAAACCAAATTCAACAATATGTTAAAAGAATCGTACACCATGATCAAGTGGAATTCATCCTAGGGATGCAAGGATGATTCAATATCTGCAAATCAATGAACGTGATAACCTTAAGAATCTGAATAATAAAAATCATATGATCACCTCAAGAGATGCAGAAGAAGTTTTTGACAAAATTCAACAACCATTTAAGATGGGTCTAGTTTGGAAAACTATAAGACACTGATGAAATAAATTGAAGAAAACACAAATAGAAAGATATACCACACTCATGAATTGGAGGAATTAATATTGTTAAAATGACTGTACTACATTCAATGCTCTCTCTCTGTCAAAATACCAATAGCATTTGTCACAAAATTAAACAAATAATCCTAAATTTGAATGGAAACACAAAAGACCTTGAACAGCCAAAACAATCATGAGAAAGAAGAACAAAGCTGGATGTATCAGGCTTCCTGACTTCAAACCATACTACAAAGCTACAGTAATCAAAACAGTATGGTGCTGGCATAAAAAACACACACAGATCAATGGAACAGAATAGAATCCAGAAGTAAATCCACACTTATATCATCAATTAATCTATGACAAAGGAGGCAAGAATATAAATGGGAAAAAGACATCCTCTTCAATAAACAGTATTGGGAAAACTGGAGAGCTACATTAAAAAAGAATCAAACTGGACTACTTTCTCACAAATACAAAAATAAACTTAAAATGGATTAAAGACTTAAATGTAAGGACCCGAAACCATAAAACTCCCAGAAGAAAACACAGGCAGTATGCTCTTTGACACTGGTCTTACCAATAGCTTGGATATGTCTCCTCAGGCAAGGGCAATAAAAGCAAAAATAAGCAAATGGGGCTACATCCAACTAAAGAGCTTTTGCATGCAAAAAAACAAAAAGAACCCTCAACAGAACAAAAAGGCAGCCTACTGAATGGGAGAAGATACTTGCAAATGATATATCTGACAAAGGGTTAATATCCAAAATATACGAAGAACGCATACAACTTGACATCAAAAAACCAAACAACCAGATTAAAAAATGGGCAGCAGACCTGAATAGACATTTTTCCAAAGAAGACATACCAATGGCCAACAAACACATAAAAATATACTCAACATCATTAAGTACCAGGGAAATGCAAATCAAAACCACAATGAGATACCACCTCACACTTGTCAGAATGGCTGCCAACAAAAAGACAACAAGTAAGTGTTGGTAAAGATGTGGAGGAAAGAGAACCCTCATGCACTACTGGTGGGATTGCAAATTGGTGCAGCCCCTATGGAGAACAGTATGGAGAATCCTCAAAAAATTAAAAATAGAAATGTCAGCAATTTCACTTCTGAGTATTTATACAAAGAAAACAAAAACACTAAAAAGTTATATGCACTCCAGTGTTCACTGCTGCATTATTTATATTATTATAAATAATATATTTTTAATATAAATATAATTACTATTAATTTTTATAATTATAAAATTAGCATATTTGTTTATATTTCTAATTAATTAATTATATAATTGTTATGTTGATTATATAATAATTATACATAATTTAATAATGTTATAAATAATTTTTTGCATTATTTATAATAGCCACAAGGTGGAAGCAACCTGGGAGTCCATGGAAAGACAAATGGATAAAGAAGCTACATAAATATATATATATATATATATATACATATATATATATATATACACGTATATATATTAGCCATTAAAAAAGCATCTTGCCACTTGAGACAACATGGATGGATCTAGGGGATACTAAGTGAAATAAGTCAGACAGAGAAAGACAAATATGACATGATTTTACTTATATGTGGAATCTAAAAAACAAAACAAAAACAGTCTCATAGATACAGAAAACAAACCAGTGGTTGCAAGAAGGGAGGAGGGTAGGGGAAATAGATGAAGGAGATTAAGAGGTACAAACCCTGTTATATAAGTCATGGGGATGTAATATACAGCATAAGGAATATGGTCAATAATACAGTAATAACTTTATATAAGTTGAGATGGTTACCAGACTTACCACAGTGATCATTTCATAATGTATGCAAGTGTCAGGTCATTACACAGTACACTTAAAACTAACATAATATTGTACATCAACTATATTTCAATGAAAAATAAATTTAGAAGAAATTTTAAAGCATTAACTATCCTTAATAATGGAACAGCAGTAATATTTAAAAATTAAATGCAGATTATGCCATCTCCCCATGAAATGGGTGGGGGTAGTGGGGGTGGTAGAAAAACAGTGAGTTTCCACATGCAATGTGCTCACATGTTCAAGTCAGTTTGGTTCAAGACTGCCAAGTCCTATTTAATGGTTTTCTAACATCAAGTAGCACAGGACAAGGCAAAAGGGGGGCACCTCAATTACCTGGAACCCCTGGGAAATTAGCTGCTCAAATTAATTAATTTATGAAGAATAACATTTAAGCCAAGTCCCAAAATATCATTTAATCATGATTTTTTCCATTAAGTATTATCAAAAATTTTACTCCCCAAATATTACACTGTTTTCTGATTACATGGGTATAAACTTGAGTACTCCCTTGATGACTTGGGACCTGGTTATAGATAACTAATTTTACCATGCAGTTGGATGGGAGTCACTCCAGAAGACTTATTTTAGTTTGTTTTCTTGAAATAGTCCCTGATGTCAACTTTTCAAATAAACTTTATTAATCACTTAAGGAAATAAAAGTACAGTAACGACAAAACAGTCAACTTATGAAATAAAACTTCTGACCCTGTAACTGTTCACTGAACTCAGATTTCCTCTCAAGTTCTCTAAGGGAATCCAGAACATTTTTTCCTTTGTGCTTAGGCCAGACTTTTAAAGGAAGCAGCTAGGCGCAGTAGTGCCACAAGAGGCATGAGGACTTAAGCTAAGAGACACAAACTTAAAGGGTAAGATGGTCTGCTTCTACAGCTGCCCTATCCTCCACACAAGAAACTTGAGGGGTTCCATCTTATATTTCACGAATGTTAACAGCAATGGAATCAAAATGAGGAAACTCTGAGAGAAAAGTGAAATTTCAGAGTCATTAGATGTCCTTCCTTAGAGGTGATCTTCCCTCACAGTACTTAGTTCAAATGTTAGTTAAATTTAAAAGCAGAGTGACTTCTCATTTATTTTCTCATCAAATGTTTCTTCCTTCATCTTTAGACAACTCTGTGTAAAATAGTTTTCTCTTAGCCTGAACTGAAATCTGTCTATCTATAGTTTATATCTTTCCTACTCTTCCTCTTCCTCAATAAAACAAACAAACAAAAAATACCTGGGACCACAAAGAACATAATTGCAAGATTACCTCCTCTTCCACAGCCTTACAGATATTTATAAAAAGAGATGGCATGCTGCTGACTATTCTCTTCTTTGTGACATAAATTATACATAGCATGACATAAAATTGACTCAATATGTGCCTTTCTGAATAACAGGTCTCCATTCCAATTATTATTTCAAACAGCAATGAAGATAAGCTTACAAATTCAAATTCTGACTACTGCACAATAAATTTCAAAAAGACAATTCAGCTCAATAAAATCAGGTATCTGTCTAAAACTATTCATTTGTCAGAGTCATGATTTCATGGGAGTTCAAAAGACCTATTTAGTCCCATTTCACAGTAAAGTAACCCTGGATTGAGATTTACAACAAAATCAAAACACAAAAGAAATTACTTGGTAAAGTCCTCAAAGTAGATTTTATTTATACATTTCTTCAAATGACTGTGGAACTTTTAAAAACCCCTCCCCCAAATGTGACAATTTACGGACAGTGGTGGGAACCAGGGGTCTTTGAAGAAAGCGAATACAAAGACACTGGTGCTGTGCCAGCTCCCTGAGCTAACACCAAGAAGCCAATTTATTTTATAATCTTAAAGAATCTTATATGTGGATATGTTTGAATTGGCCCTCTGAGAATTGTTCAAATAAAGGAAACATTATGGAAAGGAGACTGGTTTCCAAACTGTGCAGTCTCTGAAAATAAAACTTCAAAAATGTATGTCTGAAAAGATCTGCAAGGCTTGGTACAGTGTTTATCTATGAAGAGAACCAATAACCCATTGACTTCAAAACTCAAAATAATCTAAAAAATACTTTAAATGGCATGGCATTAGTGACATTTTTTCCAAAATATTTAGTTTAAAAGAAATCTGATAAAATTGTTCTCACCCTATGAAAAGACCTAATCCCTTTCTAAAACAAAAATAGGATTTGCAAGAGAAACAACACTGTACAATTCACTGGTAAATTAAGATTTCCGAGGCTATAAGAAATGGGGCCAAAACAAGTCACACTCAAAAAGGGATGATTAACACAAGAAATGTGCTATAAGTAAAGTGCATGAAAGGAAGCCTGCTCAGCTAAATGAAGTAGACAAAGGTCAGAAGTCAAGGGTCATTCGCCAGAGCGGCAGCAGGCTCGAAAACCACACTGCAAATTCTGGCATCCACTGGCGGTGTCAGCATGAGGACCTGTATGAAAACAGAAAAGTGTGAAAGGAGGAATTTCTTATCACACAAAAATAATCTTGCTAATGAAAGAAGTAAAACACTTATTTTTTTTTAACTAGTAATACATTTGTAACATAGAAGTAAAATCCCACAATGAGTGTATAAAGAATTATTCAGCACAAAAATCGCCAACAGCTGTTTGACTTTAACTAATATAAGTAAATGAAAAAGAAGAATGAAAAGAAGTAATTTTTTGGCAACAATCTTACAAAATAAAAAATCCAAGAAGAAAAGAGATAACCCACAGAAGCAAGGCTGCCAGGATAACTTCACAATGGATTTCTTGTATCATTAACATCTTTCCTAGAAATATAATTAAGGCAAAAACAACCTTATCTATAATAGATAAGCTAAAGAATCCAGTATTGAGCAATTATAATAAATATTACATTCAAAATTTTTGTTAAAAATAAATTACATAGATATAGCCTTAACATATTTGCCATATTGTTATTTAACATCTGTACCCAAAATAAGTCATGTGATAGGGTTAGATGAAATTATCTTCCAGAATCAAATATGTAATGAATGAATAATTAAAAACATATCTAAGACATAAGAAAAATTATGATCCAATTACAAAGAAAAGTAATAATACATTTGTGGAATAACTGACATTTTATTCCAATCACATTATGCTACCCAGACACTAGATTAAAAGATCCATTAGGGAACATAGCTGAGAATTAGAAAGTATCAAAGAGATATCATGGCGCATATTCAAATGTCAAGTACTCTGAATGAATCAGAGTTTTCATAAAGACAAGCAAATGTGGAAAAAGGCATTTTAACTATATTGAAGCCTTTCAGTATGTCTGCACCATGAACAAAGTTAATTAGTTCTTTCATCAATTAGAACCAAAAGACTTGCATTTTTGATACGTAAGGACCATAAAAGTACATGAAATATATTTTTATTATAGAAAATAATATTTATTTTATCAAATGGATTATAGTTGAAAAATCACTGGAATGCTATCAAGACTTTAACTTAGAAAAATATATTAAATTAGCTTTCTTTGTCTTTTGAAGTAGCAATCCATTGCAAAAGAAGGCAATTATGCTAATACCAACATAAGAAAATAACGACTTGCAAATAAACACATAGAACACACTTATTTACCAGAATTTAACTTTTTTTTGTATTCCTGTAATGGCAATATACAAAATACAAAGGACTAATTTCTTAGGATATACAATCAGTAAAGTATAGCATCCATATATTTCACTAATGGAAATAATAATGTATCTTAAAGTAAGAAAAGAAACTAATGAACTTTACAAGCATAGTGGAACTGCAATAGCTTATGATTTCATTTATTTTCAAATACTTATGCTTAACTTTTAAAGTAATATAATGCCTGGGATACGGGGAGCAGGTATGGGAATGGGCAATAGTATATGAAAAAACATTGACCACAGGTTTATAACTGCTGAAGCCAATGATCCATAAAGCTTCTTTATATTATTATGTTTATATATTTAAAATGTTCTATAATAAAAGTTTAAAGTCATTTCAAATATAAAATTGAATTACCACAAGCTTATTTTTTATTTAATAAAAATTAAAATCTATTCTATTTTGAAAATGAAAAGTTAAATGTGTCAAATACTTAAAATTCATAAAGTAGCATTTTTGTTAAGACTGTTTTCTCTTAAGACACAATGCTAGTCATCTTAATCAAAGAGTCAAAATGAAATTTCTTAGTACATCAGAGCCTTTCTCCAAGAGCCAATCTCCTACCTCACTATCATTGCCCTGCCCTGACACAGTCCCTGTGATGAAATGCTTAAACTGGTGGCTTTTGCAAAAACATATCTATCATTTTCTCAGTATATAATTCTATTCTAACTTTTTTGAAAGGGAGAAATATGAAGAAAGAGACATGGAGACTTTGGTACAATATTCCAAACTGATACTCCCTACAATACTTCAAAATGTCTGTACTCCTATTTTTAAAAGCACAGAAAGGTAAGGAAGAAATTTTATACTGCAATCAGGGGCCTAGGGAAAAATCATAAGCGATGGCTGAAAGCAATCAAAGTAAAGTATGCTACTG
Source organism: Lipotes vexillifer (assembly GCF_000442215.2). Lineage (NCBI taxonomy): Eukaryota > Metazoa > Chordata > Mammalia > Artiodactyla > Lipotidae > Lipotes > Lipotes vexillifer. The sequence continues at coordinate 463,042 of NW_006790988.1, forward strand.
GTTTTCAAGAGAGAAAATTAAATGGGAGCCTCAAAGGAGCCAACTGGATCAAGGAATCTAATCAAAAGATTCATAGTTTTCCAAACACAGGCATACTTCATTTAATTGTGCTTCACTTTATTGCACTTTGCAGATACTGCATTTTTTACAAACTAAAGGTGTGTGGCAACCTTGCACTGAGCAAGTCTATTGGCACCATTTTTCCAACATTTGCTCACTTCTTGTCTCTCTGGCACATTTTGGTAATTCTCACAATATTTCAAGCTTTTTCATTATTATTATATTTGTTATGGTCATCTGTGATCAGTGATCTTTGATGTTACTACTATGACTCACTGAAGGCTCAGATGATGGTTAAAATTTTTTAGCAAAAAAGTATTTTTAAATTAAAGTATGTACGTTGCTTTTTTTAGACAATGCTTTTGCACTTAATAGACTACAGTACAGTGCAAACATAACTTTTATATACACTGGGAAACCAAAATATTCACGTGGCTCACTTTATTGCAATATTCACTTTATTATGGTGGTCTGGAACCAAACTCACGATATCTCCGAGGTATGCCTGTACCACAGTTTTCACCAACCTCCCCAAAAAACAGAGGCTCAGGATCCTCAGTCTCCACTCTGGTGACCTGAGTCACTTTTTGCTCTCAAAGTCTAAGAGATGGAAGTAGGGATAATATGGGAAGAAAAATGTAGGAATAAAAATATGCGTCCTATATTAGGTAGAAAGTAACCCTATCCTGATATCTTGTCAGCATCTCCTTATTCATCACAAAACAAAGTTCACGCTCATATTGCTATAAAATGTGCTCCCTTTCTCAGATACACACCAGAATATCTTAGTTTCAATGGAAATCTAAGGGCATAAATTGTACTTAACCAACAACTGTAATACTAACTACCTCAAAACTACAATCGCATCATAAGGTGAATGACATTCCAGGTGACTGATCCTAAAAATCCATAAAAGTGGTATCATCCATGAATGGGTTTTATTTTGTTGAAGGCCTAGGGCAAAGCAAAAGTGAAGACAACCGCTGTTTGTAAGTTAGTTTCCTACTGTAGAAAACAGGGGAGAAAGCAATTTCCAAAGCATGGAAATCATAAGCAATGTTAAGACCCTTAAGCATCACAGACAGACTATTTAGAAAAGGGAATAAATGGACAACAGAATAAACAGGCAACAGAAAAAAGTGAGGTAGAATTGGAAAGAAACATGACTAAGATATGTTGGGTTGCCAAGTATCTCAAGTAGACAGCTGTGCTTCCACAGACACGGAATTTCAAAGGTAAATATTTGACTTATCACCAGTAAATGTCAATCTTGATGTGAGATAATAAACCCAATGGTTATAACAGATGAGGGCTAAATTATGGTAAAGGATAATAAAACAGAAAAATAACATTTGCATAATCATTAAATAAAATCTTTAAATGCATGGTAAAAACAAATTTTGTAAGAGAGCATTTTTTAAAATATTAGTCAGAAGAGCTATAATGGTAGCTATTGTTATTTTCCCAAATTTTTATTGCTGAATTGTTTTTCCTAGCTTTTAAGCATATTACTTATGCTGTATATCTGCACTTACCTTCACTTACCTTTAATTCCTCTTTAACTTAAATTAGAAACATAAGAGAGCAAATCATCTGAAACTATGTCACCTACTATGATCTAATCTATCTTAATTCATAAATTAAACATACATTGAAATGCAAATCAGTACAACAAGTTTATTTGCTATCATCGTTCAAATGTTCTTCAGAGCTCTAAAACTAGGCAATTCCATCTAACACTTCTTAAATGACAAGGAATTTTTTAAATGTTATGGCTAAGAAGCCTTTTTTTATACTTAAATCTTAACTTTTTTATCAATCAAATAACAAATTTAAATGTCATGAAAGAATCATTAAGAATAAAAATGGCATTTTATGTTAATGCTTAGTATAGTGTCTTGCTCACAGCAGACACTGTTTGAATATCTGATTACTAATTTATCTTCTCCAAAATCTCTGTTAATGCTTAGGAAATAGAAAATTTGTTTTACTTATCACTTTTTAGTTAATGAGTATTATTTATCAGCATTTACTTCTTTTAGTTAGTAACCTGGTAGTTAACTATGTAAACTCTCTTTTGACAAAATACATTTTTGGTTAAGTGTTACTCTCAAATATTAAAATATAATGTGTCACCTAAATATGCTCCCTATTTAAGAACATGTATAAAAATATTGACTACTTTCAGAAATAATAAAAATAATAATAAAAAGGGAGCTAAATATTTACAGTCACTAAGTATTTGTACAAGTTGAATTGTAATAAAAGATACTAGATGAATCCTGTGCCATCTTGCAAAACTGGATACAATGCAACTTTATTCTAACACTTTCTAGTGTCCGTATGGCCTTTTAAGGAAAAGATTGTATCAGGGCATTGCTTTATGAGCAACTGGCTGGAACTCTGGAACATAAGTTCACATGACAAGTCACCCTGTAAACTTTAAAGGATTTCCATTTCCCCCAAATCATGTTTTAAGAAGCTGTAAAAGGAGACTTGGTATTGGATTACACAAGCACGGTCAATTTCCTTTCAAACATTTTAAAGTCAGATATGTTCATTAAAATTCATTTATTGAAAACTACCACTCATTTATCAAAAAAAATCTTAACATTCAACAAAAAGAATGTAGCAGCTCCTTTGGAACACTTTAATATTTATATATTCAAAACCAGTCAAGATGAAAGGAATTCTAACATACTAACAAAGTGCAAAAGTTTTTAAGTATTTAACTTTATCCCAACACCTAAATTATTTCAAGAAGTTTTTTTTAAAAAGACACACATACACAAAAGTAGTAGGCAGATCATAAAAATGAAGTGAAACCCAATCCCCCCACCAATCCAATAACATCTATATACCCCAAAATAAGTATAACAAATTAGGTTCTGAGATTTATTCCCACCAGCATAACCTATGCTGAAATCAGTGTAGACAATTCAAATGCAACCTACCAATAAGATGTTTTTCTTACAAAAAATAATTGCTTACTGATTACTTTTCATAATATATCCTATAAGCCTTAGTAAGTACAACAGTGAACCTACAATGACATAACCGTGTATTAAAAAATATATATATATCTTGATTGCATCCCCAAAAGCAGTAAGTGCTGCACTGTAGCACTCACACCTTCTTTTGTACACTTAGCAGGTTGCAACTAAAATGACATTAATTTCCCCCATTCCTTCTTATACACTAAAGGCAACAGAGAGCAAAGAAATGCTTGAAGTTAGTGTTGCTATTTCAAGAACATGGGAGGTCATCTCCTGCATCACCAATGTGATTCAAGAAACAAAAGAGCTGCTATCTCCTGTCTCTTCATATACATTTCAAGAAAAATCTAATCTCTGAGAAACAGCAGATTTGCTAACTTCTCTCCCTACTGGTATGTCGTTAAAGAAGATACTATTCCTCTAGTCTTGCTGGCGTCTGTCAATTTTTCTGCCTGAGAGACTCCGTTTATCTTCCCATGATCTTAAGATGAACTGGACTCTCAAAAATAACAATACATGGGCTTCCCTGGTGGCACAGTGGTTGGGAGTCCGCCTGCTAATGCAGGGGACACGGGTTCGTGCCCCGGTCCAGGAAGATCCCACATGCCGTGGAGCGGCTGGGCCCGTGAGCCATGGCCGCTGAGCCTGTGCAACAGGAGAGGCCACAACAGTGAGAGGCCCGCGTACCGCAAAAAAAACCAAACAAATAAACCAAAAAAACACGATGTAAAAAGACACAGTAGAATCTGAACCATGTAAATTTTTTCCAATTATAAATACAGCAGGTTGACTTCCTTACTAATAACTGAGGAGCAGCTTTTTATGCTTCAGGACTTCAGTCTCTACCAGTGATTATCAAATGCCCAACAGGGCACTGAACGTACTTTGAAAAAGCACATTAAACAGTCCCATTGCAGCACAGGAATAGGCTTAAAAAATAAAACAAAACAAAAAAATCAAGAAATGTTTACATGATGATTGTTAAAAGTAGGTTCAGTGCTCAATCTCCATAATACTATAGGAATTTTAATCACATTTAAAGCACCTCAGCCTCTTCCCAATACCACACCCATCATCCTCCTCAATCTTCCAAGAGATGTATTTGGAACCAGATTCAGGGTCTCTGAGGAGTTCACATTACCAAAGTCCTCCTTTTTCTACTACACTATGAAGTTTTCTTGTCCTACAAGAAAACTGACTCTATCATCCCTAAGAATTAGGTGTATCTAGAACAGCAATACGCTGTATTGTTAATGAGTGTTCTTTCACTCTAGAGGAATTTCCCAAAATTTTATAAGAATTTTAGTAATTCTATAAAAACCTGTCACTTTGGACTGATTAAACTATTACATATTTCTAAAATCTGGCAAAATGGATAGTTGAGATATCTCTCCAAAAGAAAACTTATCTTTAGAAAGATAAGAAAATTTATCTTTAGAAAGATAAGAAAACTTATCTTTCAGACTAAACCTGAAAGTAAAAATGTTTGGTAATTAGAAATCTAGAAAACAAAATAGAAACCCTAAGAATTTTCAGAACTGTTAAAAATTTTTAAATCAACTCCTCCAAAATTATCCCATTGTTAAAAGGCATTACCGTTAATGTTGTCACAGTAGTAAAAGTATTCATCATTTAGGGAAGGACATGCTGAAACCAAATCCTGCAGGCCTGCACCAGTTACAGTAAGACAACCAGAGAGATTAAGGTGCTCCAAATAAGGTAGCCCTCCTCCCAGAGTCAAAACCCTGTAAGAGAAGCAATTCAACAATTAGAATATATTAACAATTAAAATGTATTGTAAAATCTATGAAAACTTATGTATTCCTATGGCCCAGTGGACTATTAACAGACCTTTCAATCTGGTAATGAAAAATTAAAGTATCTCTATAAAACATGACAACTAACTTCATCTTTAGGCAGGATACATTTAACAGAGACATTTCTGAAGACATTCAATAAACAAGTCTATGAAATGTTCTTTATAAGAACATTACAGTAACTCAATTCTTACAGGAAGGAAGTAATGAATCCTGGAATTGTAATCTTCACTCTCCTACTAAACTGTCTAAGTAAAAATTATCAAGAAAATTACTAAACAGTTTGGCAGTTCCTCAAAGAGTTAAAGAATCAGCATATACCCAAGAGAAGTGAAAACATATGTTCACAGAAAAACTTGCAAACAAATGTTCACAGCAGCATTATTCATAATATCCAAAAAGTGGAAACAATCCAAATGTCCACTAATCAATGAGTGGATAAACAAAATTTAGTATAAATATCATGTAGCCATAAAGAACTGATACATGCCACAGCATGCATGAACCTTGAAAATACTGTGCTAAGTGAAAAAAATCATACACAAAAGACCACATACTATGTAATTCCACTTATATGAAATGTCCAAAATAAGCAGAATAGACAGACAGACAAAGTAAATTAGTGGCTACCAGGGGCTGGGGGCAAAGAGGAATGAAGAATGACTGCTAATAAGTATATGGTTTCTTTTTGGTTTAATGAAAATGTTTCTAATTTGATAGTGGTAATGGCTGCCAACCTTATAAGTATACTAAAACCACTGATTTGTACCCTTTAAAAGAATGAATTTAATGTGAATTTCATTTCAGTAAAAATGAAAACATTGCTTTTCATGGCATACCCTAGAAGAATTTTAAAAAACAATTTACATAAAAAGAATAAAATGAGAAATTGACTGAGATGACAATGGCAGAGCTAAAAAATATCAAGAGAAAAACTGGGGACATCAATTTTCTCTATAGAACAGCAAAAACTGGGAAAACTAGAGACAGTCTATCTTGACAGCACTATCCAAAAACTAATAATACAATAAATTTAGTAAAAAAAGCAAATAGCATGATTATGCAGATACATGGAAATTAGGAAGTAAAGGTAAGTAAAAGTATGTAAACTACTGAGATTAGAATAAACTATGGAAATATTTATATATTCAGTGACAGGCACTGATGGACAAAGATCAGTACATACATTTTAATGTTTTGTCATTGCATGTTTACAAGAAAAACCTGATCTATCAAAAAGAGCTTATCAAGACCCCAATACACGTGAGAGATTTAAATGCATACTTCTTATATTTTGACTAAAAAAGACTGACTTTCTTAAATCATAGATTCCCTGATCCATTCCTACAGTTTAAATTAGTTAACAGCGGCAGTTCAGAACTTCAGTGGCTTGACTGGGCCACAGTAATTACAAATAGACATCTTTAAAGGAAGACTATTGTTTAAAGCTTATTGATTCTTGTTTTCCTATAAAGTTCAATAGCTCAGAATAAAAAATAAAACAGCTTCTAAAAAGTGGTCTAAAAGATCGCAGGAGGTATCTCAATGCAGAAACTGCTTCGTGTTCTAAAACTTACAAATTTTCAGTACACTGAGGACAGACTGCATGGAATGTAAAACTTTATATCACAGATACACTTGAGTAAACTGTATATGCATTCACTGGTCTCACTGAATCTAGTGGGATATCAAACAAGACAAAAGTAAACAAGCAGTTATAATATCATATGATGAATGCTCTCCTGGGAACATATTTAGGGCCTTGGTGGAGGGAGGGGGACAGGGGTCACAAACGGTTTCCCTTAAAAAGTGACGTTTAAACTGGAATGGAGGTAGAAACGAACAGAAGTTAGCCAATAAACGTTCGTTAGAGAGAGAGCAAATGCAAATGTATGAAGACAGAGAAATACAGTACAGGCATACCTCAGAGATATTGCAGGTTGAGTTCCAGACCACCACAATAAAGCAAATATCACAATAAAGCAAGCCACACAATTTTTTTGGTTTTCTGGTGCATATAAAAAAGTTATGTTTACATTATACTGTAGTCTATTAAGTATGCAATAGCAGTATGTCTAAAAAACTAGATGCATACCTTAATTAAAAATACTTAATTTTATTGCTAATTGCTAAAAATACTTATTGTATCATCTGAGCCTTCAGCAGCAAGTCATAATGTTTTTGCTGGTGGAGGGTCTTGCCTCCATGTTGACGGCTGCTGACTGATTGAGGTGGTGGTTGAAGGCTGGGGTGGCCGTGGCAGTTTCTTAAAATAAGACAACAATGAAGTTTTTTTTGCTGCATTGACTGACTCTTCCTTCCATGAATGATTGCTCTGTAGCATTTTACCCTACTTCTTTCAAAACTGGAGTCAATTACTTTCAAACCCTGCCACTGCTTTAACAATTAAGTTTATGTAATATTCTAAATCTTTTGTTGCCACTTCAACAGCCTTCACAGCATTTTCACCAGGAGTAGATTCCATCGGAAGAAACCACTTTCTTTGTTCATCCATAAGAAACAACTCCTTATCCATTAAAGTTTTATCACAGATATAATTCAGTCACATTTTCATACTCTACTTTTAATTCTAGTTCTCTTGCTATTTCTAACCTGCAGTTACTTCCTCCAGTGAAGTCTTGAACCCCTCAGTCATTCATGAGGGTTGTAATCAATTTCTTCTAAAATCCTGTTAATGTTGATATTTTGATATGTTCTCAAGAATCACAAAGTTCTTCATCGCATCTAGAATGGTGAATCCTTTCAAGAAGATTTTCAATTTACTTTGCCCAGCTGCCTCAGAGGAATCACTATCTAAGGCAGCTACATAGCCTTACAAAATATATTTCTTAAACAGTAAGACTTGAAAGTTGAAATGCCTCCTGGATCAATGGGCTGCAAAATGGATGTTGTGTTAGCAGGCATGAAAACAACATTAATCTCAGGGACTTCCCTGGTGGCACAGTGGTTAAGAATCGCCTGCCAATGCACGGGACACGGGTTCGATCCCTGGTCCAGGAAGATCCCACATGTCATGAAGCAAGTAAGCCCGTGCACCACAACTACTGAGCCTGCACTCTAGAGCCCACGAGCCACAACTACCGAGCCCATATGCCCCAACTGCTGAAGCCCGCACGCCTAGAGCCTGTGCTCTGAGACAAGAGAAGCCACTGAAACGAAAAGCCCGCGCACTGCAACAAAGAGTATCCCCCGCTCACCACAACTACAGAAAGCCCGTGCACAGCAACGAAGACCCAACACAGCGAAAAATAAATAAATTTATAAAACAAACAACAACAAAAAACATTAATCTCATGGTACATCTCCATCAGAGCTCTTGGGTGAGCAGGTACATTATCTCTGAGCAGTATTCTGAAAGGAACCTTTTTCTTCCTAAGCAGCAGGTCTCAACAGTGGGCTTAAAAAGTCAGTAAATCATGTTGTAAACAGATGTGCTGTCATCCAGGCTTTGTGGTTTCATTTACAGAGCACAAGCAGAGTAGATTTAGCATCATTCTTAAGGGCCCTAGGATTTTCAGAATGGTAAATAAGCACTGGCTTCAACGAAGTCACGAGCTGCATTAACCCCTAACAAAAGAGTCAGCCTGTCCTTTGAAGCCAGGCACTGACTTCTCCTCTGTACTCACCTTGCACTTTTATGTTATGGCTTCTTTCCTTAAATCTCATGAACCAACCTCTGCTCGCTTCCAACTTTTCTTCTGCAGCTTCCTCACCTCAGCCTTCACAGAACTGAAGAGAGTTAGGGTCTTGCTGTGAATTAGGCTTTGGCTTAAAAGAATACTGTGGCTAGTCTGATCTTCTATCCAGACCACTAAAACTTTCTCCTTATCAGCAAAAAGGCTGTTTCGCTTTCTTATCATTCATGTGTTCAATGGAGTAGCACTTTTAATTTCCTTCAAGAACTTCTCCTTTGCTTGTACAGCCTAGCTAACTGTTTGGTGCAAAAGACCTAGCTTTCAGCCTATCTTGCTTGGCTTTTGACGTGCCTTCCTCACTAAGCTTAATCATTTCTAGATTTTGATTTAAAGTGAGAGATGTGTGACTCATTTTACTTGAGGCCACTGTAGGGTTATTAACTGGCCTAATTTTAATACTGTTGTGTCTCAGGAAATAGGGTGGCAGGAGAAGATGGAGAGAGATGGAGGAATAGCCAGTTGAAGCAGTCAGAACACAAACAGTATTTATCGATTAAGTTTGCCATCTTATATGGTTTGTGGCATTCCAAAACAATTACAGTAGTATCATCAGAGATCACTGATCACAGATCACCATAACAAATATAATAATAATGGAAGTTTGAAATATTGAAGAATTAAAGTGTGACACAAAGATGTGAAGCGAGCAAATACCGTTAGAAAAATGGCACTGACAGACCTACTCAATACAAGGTTGCCACAAACCTTCAATTTGTATAAAACGCAATTATCTGCAAAACACAATAAAGCAAAGTACAATGAAACAAGGTATGCCTGTATACCTGGAGGAAATGAAAATAGCTGAGTATGGTTAAAGAAAGGATGGTTTTGTGTGTTTGTGTGTTATGTTTATGTTTACCTACTTGCTGTCTTTTTTTTGGCAGAGGTGAAGATGTGAGGAAGTAAAAGGAAGAGATTTAAAGAAGGTAACAAGATATAAACTACAGAGGCAAGCAAGGGCCAAGAATCTGAACTTTAACCAAAGGGCAATAAGACTCACTGAAACACTTAAAGGAGTAATAACAAGTAATAAGAAATGCATACTAGAAAGATCACTCTAGTCTACTTTTTATCACCAATACCCAAGTATGTCAGGCACAGGCCTACACAGTAAAATGCAAAATACATTCTCTGCTCTCAAACAAAGAAAGAAACATTTAAACAAAGTATTAACAGTACATGCAATAAGAAAAAAAGTTTTAGAAATATATACAAGTTACAGAAATAATAGACCAGGGAGTGATTCAAAGTAGTAATCTTTAAAAGACTAGAACAAAATCCAGAATTCAACAATGTATAATTCACATTATCTGGTATCCAATCAAAAACTACTAAACACTCAAAGAATCAGAAAAAAAGCATCAACAGAAACAGACCAATAAATGATAAAGATGATGAAATTAGTAGATAATGACTTTAAAACAGATTTCATATTTTAAATATGCTCAAGGATTTAAAAGAAAATATGAACATAATGAAACAAAAAACATCTATATATTAGTATTTTTTTATGTTTTAATATATTTACATACATTATTGATGTGCTTATATGTGTGTGTATATGTATATATCAGGGAGGATCACAAGTGTACCAAATGAAACTTCTAGAGATGAAAAATACAATATCTGAAATAAAAAATACACTGGATGAGATTAGCAGTGATTAGACATTGCAAAAATTAGTGGACTTGAAGAACAACCAGATTAACCAAAATGAAGCACCAAGAGAAAAAAGAACAAAAACAGTAAGGAAAAAAAAAGCCCTCGTGTTATGGGTTGAATTGTGTCCCCTCCCACCCCCATCAAAAAAAGATGTGTTGAAGTCTTAACCCTCAGTATCATAAATGTGACTTTAGTTGGAAATACGGTCTTTGCACATTTAATTAAGTTAAGATCAGGTCATTAGGGTGGGCCTTAATCCAATATGACTGATGTCCTCATAAGAGGAGGGATATTTAGACACACACATACACACACACACACACACACACACGGATAATGCCATGTGAAGAAGCATAGATATACAGACACAAAAAGAAGATGGCCGTGTGAAGACTGAGGCAGAGATTGGGGTTATAGTGCCACAAGCCAAGCAACACCTGGGTCTATGAGAGGTTTCAAGAGTTAAGAAAGGATGCTCCCTTAAAGGTTTCAGAGGGAACATGGTTTGGCCAACACCTTGATTATAGAACTCTAATCTCCAGAACTCTAAGAGAATAAATTTCTATCACTCTAACCACCTAGCTTGTGGTACTTTGTCATGACAGTCCAGGGAACTATTACACTAAAGTGACCTATAATACAGTATCAAGAAGTCTGACATACATGGAAGTCCCAGCAAGAAGCAGGGGTAAGAGAATAGGGAGGAGAGAAAAAGTACTTGAGGAAATAATGGCTGAATTTTGTTTTTCAATTTTATGAAAGCTAGGAATAACATATCCAAGAATCTCAATAAACCCCAAGCAAGATAACAATGAAGATAACCACACCAAGGCATACCATATGCAAACTGCATTAAAAGCAGAAATAAAATTTTAAAGCAGCTAAAGAAAAAACACACATAATATACGGAAGAACAAAGATAAAAATTTAATACAATTCTCATAAATGATGCAAGCTGAAAGACAATGTAACACCTTAAAAGTGCTAAAACAAAACTACCAACTTAGAATTCTATACACAGTGAAAATCTTTCTAAAATGAAGGTGAAATAAAGAGTTTTTCAGACAAGAGCTGAAAGTTTACTGACAAAAGACTTAACAGTACAAAAAACTACAGAGAACTCTGCAGGCAAAAGAAAAACAATACCAAATGGAAACATGAAACTGTACAAAAGAATGAAGAATGGCAAAAAAGGTGAAATAAGACTTCTTTGTTAATTTTTTCTAAAAGACAATTGTTTGGGACTTCCCTGGTAGTCCAGTGGTTAAGACTTCACCTTCTAATGCAAGGGGTATGGGTTCGACCCCTGGTCAGGGAGTTAAGATCCCACATGCCTCATGGCCAAAAAAAAAAAGACAATTGTTTAAAGAAAAAATATGAACAATGTATTATGGGGTTTAAAACATATATAGAAATAAAATATATAACAAAAACAGCACAAAGAATGGGGAGGGGAACAGGTGATTACTGTTTTAAGATTCTTACATTCTATGTGAAGTGGTATAATACTGTTTGAAGGTAGAAAGCAATTAGTTAAAAATGCATACACAAAAGCATAAAACAGTAATTATAAATCTATGTTAAAGGGCACACAATGTGTAAAGATGTAACCTGTACCAATAACAATATAAAGGAGATGAGACAGAGATGTCAAGAGTGGAGTATTTGTACATAATTGAAACTAAGCTGGTTGTCAAACTAGGTTGTTTTAAGGTCAAGATGTTAATTGTATCCCTAAGGTAACAACTAAAAAAAAACTTTAAAAAACAAAGAAAATGGAGAAAAAGGGAATCAAGTGGTATATTACAACAAAACAAAACATAAAAAGAGGAAGTCACTGAGAAAATGAGGAACAAAAGCATGTAAAATATAAGGAAAAAGATAAATGGCATAAGTAAAGTCTCCTTTATCAGTAATTACTTTAAAAATGAATCCATCAAATTCTCCTCCTGAAAGGCAGAGATTAACAGACTATATTAAAAATTTTAAAACTTCAGAATTTTAAAAACATGATCCATCTATATACTCTTTATTAGAGACCTCACTTTAGATGCAAAAACACTAAGAGGTTAAAAGTAAAACCATGAGAAAAGATATTCCAAGCAAAAAGTAACCAAAAGGGGGGAGTTCCCTGGCAGTCAAGTGGTTAAGACTCCAGGCTTCCACTGCAGGGGGCATGGGTTCAATCCCTGGTCAGGGAACTAAGATTCTGCATGCCACATAGTGAGGCCAAAAAAACAAGGTAACAAAAACAAGAGTGACTATAATACTGCGAAACAAAAAAGACTTTAAATTTTTTAATGTTTACAAAAGGCAAAGGGTATTAGGATATTATATATTGGTAAAAGGTGTACTCCACCAAGATTAAAAAAAACTGAGAACATATACACACTTAACAACAGAGCTCCAAAATATATGATACAAAATTGATAGAACTAAAGGGAAAAATGAAAAGTCCTACAAAAATAGTCAGAAATACAATACCCCAATTTCAATAATGGACAGAACAAGTGGACAGAAGATCAAGAGGGAAACAGAGAACTTGAACTACACTATTAACAGATTAGTCCTACCAAACATATAGAGAACATTCCAGTTAAAAACAGCAGAATACACATTCTTCTCAAGTGCACATGGAATACTCAGATCACGTGTGGCCACAAAAAAAGGCTTAATAAATTTTAAAAGGTTGAACTCATAGAAAGTATAACTTTGTTTCTTTGAAAAGATCATCAAAAATTGACAAACATTTAGTTAGTATAACTAAGAAAAAAAGAGGACTCAAATTACCAATGTAAGAAATGAACATTAGGGGACTTCCCTGGTGGCACAGTGATTAAGAATCCGCCTGCCAATGCAGGGGACACGGGTTCGAGCCCTGGTCCGGGAAGATCCCATATGCCACGGAGCAACTAAGCCCGTGTGCCACGACTACTGAGCCTGCACCCTGAAGCCCGCAAGCCACAACCACTGAAGCCCACACGCCTAGAGCCCATGCTCTGCAACAAGAGAAGCCACTACAATGAGAAGCCCGTGCACTGCAACAAAGAGTAGCCCCCGCTACTCTTCTCTACTCTAGAGAAAGCCCATGCACAGCAAGGAAGACCCAACACAGCCAAAAATAAATAAATAAATATTAGAAATGAAAGTTAGGACATTACTACCGATTTTACAGAAATAGAAAGGATTATAAAATAGTACCATGAACAACTGTATATCAACAAATTGTATAACCTAGATGAAGTGGACAACTCCCCTAGAAACACAAAAAGTAACAAAACTGACTGAAGGAAAAAAACAGACAAACAAAAAATCAGAATACACCTACAAGTAAGGAGACTGAATTAGTAATCAAAGCTTCCCAACTAAGAAATCAAAATCAGATGCCTCACTGGTGAATTCCACTAAACATTTAGAGAATTAACAATCCTTCTCAAACTCAAAAAACACTGAAGAGGAGGAAGACTTCCTACTCATTCTATGAGGCCAGTATTATTACCCTGATACCAAAGCTAGACAAAGGCACAAGAAAAGAAAACTACAGGCCAAATGTCCCTTACAAATATAGATGCAAAAATCCACGACAAACACGAGCAAACTGAATCCAGGAGCATATTAAACAGATTACACACCATGACCAAGTGAGTTTTATCCCAGGGATGCAAGGGCGGTTCTCAATCAAATTAACATACCACACTAATAGAATGAAGGAGAAAAAAATACATGATCATCTCAACTGATGCAGAAAGAGCATGTGACAAAATCAAATACACTTTTATGGTAAAAATACTCAGTAAACTAGGACTAGAAGAGAACTTCCTCAACATAAGAAAAGCCATATATGGAAAACACACAGCTAACACAGTCAATGATGAAAGACTGAAAGCTCTTCCCCTAAGATTAGAAACAAGATAAGGATGCCCACTATGGATGCTTCCATTTAATACAGTACTGGAAATTCTAGCCAGAGCAATTAAACCAGAAAAAAAAATTATTTTAAGGCATCTAAGTTGGAAAGGGAGAAGTAAAATAATCTCTGTTTGTAGATGACATGATCTTATATGTAGAAAACTCTAAAGAATTCACACCCAAAACAACTGTATTAAGAGCTAAAATCCACATTCAAAAATCAGTTAGGGGCTTCCCTGGTTGTGCAGTGGTTAAGAATCTGCCTGACAAAGCAGGGGACACGGGATCAAACCCTGGTCTGGGAAGATCCCACATGCCGCAGAGCAACTAAGCCTATGCGCCGCAACTACTGAAGCCCGTGCTCCGCAACAAGAAATGCCACTACAGTGAGAAGCCCATGCGATGCAACAAAGAGTAGCCTCTGCTCTCCACAATTAGACAAAGCCCATGTGCAGCAACGAAGACCCAACACAGCCAAAAATACATAAATTAATTTTTTAAAAATCAGTTATATTTCTATATGCTAGCAATGAACAATCTGAAAAAGTAATTAAGAAAATTCCACTTAAAATAGTATCAAAAAATTAAAATAATTAAGAATTAACTTAACTAAGGCAAAAGACTTGTACACTGAAAACTGCAAAACACTGCTAAAAGAAATTAAAGAAAAAATGACAACAAGGACTCAAATACTTGTATGCCAATATTCACAGCAGCATTATTCACAACAGCTAAAAGGGAGAACAATCCAAGTGCCCATCGATGATGACATCATTGACAGATAAACAAAATGTGGTATATAAATACAGAATATTATTCAGCTATAATAAGGAATGAAGTTCTGATACGTTCTACAACACGAATGAATCTTGAATACATTATGCTAACTGAAATAAGCCAGACAGAGAGGACAAGTATTGTATGTTTCCACTTACATGATATATCTATGTTGTATAAATAATGCAAATACATAGAGACAGAAAGTAAAACAGTAGGGAGCCTGGGAGGGTTGGAAGAGTAAGCAGTTACTGCTTGATAGTTACACTTTCTCTTTTGAGTGCTGAAAATGTTTTGGAAATGTTTGCAATGTTATACAACATTGTGAACTCAGAGTGCCACTGAGTTGTACACTGAAAAATCATTAAAATGGAAGGACTGCTTCAAGATAGCGGAGTAGAAGGATGTGCTCTCACTCCCCGTCGTGAGAGCACCGGAATCACAACTAAATGCTGAAAATCATTGACAGAAAGACACTGGAACTCACCAAAAAAGATACCCCACATCCAAAGACAAAGGAGAAGCCACAATGAGATGGTAGGAGGGGTGCAATCACAATAAAATCAAATCCCGTAACTGCTGGGTGGGTGACTCACAAACTGGAGAACACTTATACCACAGAAGTCCACCCACTGGAGTGAAGGTTCTGAGCCCCACGTCAGGCTTCCCAACCTCTGGGTCCAGCAACAGGAGGAGAACCAGACTTTGAAGGCTACTGGGATTTGATTGCAGGATTTCAACAGCACCGGGGGAAAGAGACCCCACTCTTGGAGGCCACACACAAAACAGTGTGCATATCGGGACCCAGAGGAAGGAGCAGTGACCCCATAGGAGACTGAACTAGACCTACCTGCTAGTGTTGGAGGGTCTCCTGCAGAGGCAGGGGGTGGCTGTGTCTCACCGTGAGGACAAGGACACTGGCAGCAGAAGTTCTGGAAAGTACTCCTTGGCATGAGCCCTCCCAGAGTCTGCCTTCAGACCCACCAAAGAGCCTGGGTAGGCTCCACTGTTGGGTCGCCTCAGGCCAAACAACCAACAGGGAGGGAACCCAGCCCCACCCATCAGCAGACAACCAGATTAAAGTTTTACTGAGATCTCCCCACCACAGCAACAGCCAGCTCTACCCACCACCAGTCCCTCCCATCAGGAAACTTGCAAAACCCTCTTAGATAGCCTCATCCACCAGAGGGCAGACAGCAGAAGCAAGAAGAACTACAATCCTGCAGCCTGTGGAACAAAAACCACATTCACAGAAAGACAGACAAGATGAAAAGGCAGAGAGCTACGTACCAGATGAAGGAACAAGATAAACCCCCAGAAAAACAACTAAATGAAGTGGAGATAGGCAACCTTCCTGAAAAGAATTCAGAATAATGATAGTGAAGATGATCCAGGACCTCGGAAAAAGAATGGAGGCAAAGATCGAGAGGATGCAAGAAATGTTTAACAAAGACCTAGAAGAATTAAAGAACAAACAAACAGATATGAACAGTACAATAACTGAAATGAAAAATAAACTAGAGGGCTTCCCTGGTGGCGCAGTGGTTGGGAGTCCGCCTGCCGATGCAGGGGACACGGGTTCGTGCCCCAGTCTGGGAGGATCCCACATGCCGCGGAGCGGCTGGGCCCGTGAGCCATGGCCGCTGAGCCTGCGCATCCGGAGCCTGTGCTCCGCAATCGGAGAGGCCGCGGCAGTGAGAGGCCCGCGTACCACAAAAAAATAAATAAATAAACTAGAAAGAACCAATACCAGAAGAACGGATAAGTGACCTGGAAGACAGAATGGTGGAATTCACTGCCATTGAACAGAAGAAAGAAAAAAGAATGAAAAGAAATGAAGACAGACTAAGAGACCACTGGGACAACATTAATAAACACAACAACATTCACATTATAGGGGTCCCAGAAAGAGAAGAGAGAGAGAAAGGACCCGAGAAAATATATGAAGAGATTATAGTCAAAACCTTCCCTAATATGGGAAAGGAACTAGCCACCCAAGTCCAGGAAGCACAGAGACTCCCAGGCAGGATAAACCCAAGGAGAAACATGACAAGACACATTGTAAACAAATTGGAAAAAATTAAAGACAAAGAAAAATTACTGAAAGCAGCAAGGGAAAAACTGCAAGTAACATACAAGGGAACTCCCATAAGGTTAACAGCTGATTTCTCAGCAGAAACTCTACAAGCCAGAAGGGAGTGGCATGATATACTTACAGTGATGAAAGGGAGGAACCTACAACCAAGATTACTCTACCTGGCAAAAAAAGAAAATTACAGAAATATATCACTGATGAATATAGATGCAAAAATCCTCAACAAAATACTAGCAAACAGAATCCAACAACACATTAAAAGGATCATACACCATGATCAAGTGGGATTTATCCCAGAGATGCAAGGATTCTTCAATATACGCAAGTCAATCCATGTGATACACCGTTTTTAACAAACTGAAGAAGAAAAAGCGTATGATCATCTTAATAGATGCAGAAAAAGCTTTTAACAAAATTCAACACCCATTTATGATAAAAACTCTCCATAAAGTGGGCATAGAGGGAACCTACCTCAACATAATAAAGGCCATATACGACAAACCCCATAGCAAACATTGTTCTCAATGGTGAAAAACTGAAAGCACTTCCTCTAAGATCAGGAACAAGACAAGGATGTACACTCTCACCTATGTATTATTCAACATAGCTTTGGAAATCCTAGCCAGGGCAATCAGAGAAGGAAAAGAAATAAAAGGAAGACAAATTGGAAGAGAAGAAGTAAAACTGTCCCTGTTTGCAGATGACATGATACTATACATAGAGAATCCTAAAGATGCCACCAGAAAACTACTAGAGAATCAAAGAATCTGGTAAAGTTGCAGGATACAAAATTAATGCACAGAAATCTCTGGCATTCCTATACACTAATGATAAAAAATCTGAAAGAGAAGTTAAGGAAACACTCCCATTTACCACTGCAACAACAAGAATAAAATACCTAGGAATAAACCTACCTAGGGAGACAAAAGACCTATATGCAGAAAACTATCAGACACTGATGAAAGAAATTAAAGATCATACCAACAGATGGAGAGATATACCATGTTCTTGGATTGGAAGAATAAATATTGTGAAAATGACTATACTACCCAAAGCAATCTACAGATTCAATGCAATCCCTATCAAATTACCAATGGTGTTTTTTATGGAACTAGAACAAAAAATTTTTAAATTTGTATGGAGACACAAAAGACCCTGAAGAGCCAAAGCAGTCTTGAGGGAAAAAAATGGAGCTAGAGGAATCAGACTCCCTGACTTCAGACTATATTACGAAGCTACAGTAATCAAGACAATATGATACTGGCACAGAAACAGAAATACAGATCAATGGAACAAGATAGAAAGCCCAGAGATAAACCCACACACCTATGGTCAACTAATCTATGACAAAGGTGGCAAGGATATACAATGGAGAAAAGACAGTCTCTTCAATAAGCGGTGCTGGGAAAACTGGACAGCTCCATGTAAAAGTATGAGATTAGATCACTCCCTAACACCATATACAAAATTAAACTCAAAATGGATTAGAGACCAAAATGTAAGACCGGACACTATAAAACTCTTAGAGGAAAACATAGGAAGAACACACTTTGACATAAATCACAGCAAGATCTTTTTTTGATCCACCTCCTAGAGTAATGGAAATAAAAACAAAAATAAACAAATGGGATCTAATGAAACTTAAAAGCTTTTGCAAAGCAAAGGAAACTACAAACAAGATGAAAAGGCAACCCTCAGAATGGGAGAAAATATTGGCAAACAAATCAACAGACAAAGGATTAATCTCCAAAATATATAAACAGCTCGTGCAGCTCAATATTAAACAAACAACCGAATCCAAAAATGGGCAGAAGACCTAAATAGACATTTCTCCAAAGAAGACATACAAATGGCCAAGAAGCACATGAAAAGCTGCTCAACATCACTAATTATTAGAGAAATGCAAATCAAAACTACAATGAGGTATCCCTCACACCAGTTAGAATGGGCATCATCAGAAAATCTACAAACAACAAATGCTGGAGAGGGTGTGGAGAAAAGGGAACCCTCTTGCACTGTTGGTGGGAATGTAAATTGATACAGCCACTATGGAGAACAGTATGGAGGTTCCTTAAAAAACTAAAACTAGAATTACCATACGACCCAGCAATCCCACTACTGGGCATATACCCTGAGAAAACCGTAATTCAGAAAGAGTCATGTACCACAATGTTCACTGCAGCACTATTTAAAATAGCCAGGACATGGAAGCAACCTAAATGCCCATCGACAGACCAATGGATAAAGAAGATGTGGTATATATATACAATGGAATATTACTCAGTCATAAAAAGGCACGAAACTGAGTCATTTGTAGAGATGTGGATGGATCCAGAGACTGTCATACAGAGTGAAGTAAGTCAGAACGAGAAAAACAAATATCATATATTAGCGCAAATATGTGGAACCTAGAAAAATGATACAGATGAACCAGTTTGCAGGGCAGAAAAAGACACACACGTAGAGAACAAACATGGACACCAAGGGGGGAAAGTGGTGGGGATGGTGGTGGTGGTGTGATGAACTGGGAGATTGGTATTGACACATATACACTAATATGTATAAAATGGATAACTAGTAAGAACCTGCTGTTTAGAAAAATAAATAAAATAAAATTTAAGAAAAAATCGTCAATATGGTAACCTTTGTGGTTTGTATATTTTACCACAGTTTTATTTACAAGGTACATACAAACCCTAAAGCAAACACTAAATAAATGATATACTAACCAAGAGCAGAGATAAAATTGATACTAAAAGTACTGGGTTGGACAAAAAGTTCATTCGTATTTTCCGTAAGATGGCTTTAGTAGGGCTTAGTTATATTTAAGTTCATTTGAAACCATTTTGTTAGACTGTCTTGTGATAGCTGTCATATCAGCGTGCATTTTAAAAATATTTATCAAAACTAGTGAATTTTTGTGTAGCCACTTAAAAATTGAAGATGGAAGAAAACAACATTTTCGACTTATTATGCTTTCTTATTTCAAGAAAGGTGAAAATGCAACTGAAACACGAAAAAAAGATTTGTGCAGTGTATGGAGATGGTGCTGTGACTGATCGAAAGTGTGAGTGGTTTGCGAAGTTTCACGCTGGAATTTCTTGCTGGATGATGCTCCACAGTCAGGTAGACCAGTTGAGGTTGATAGCTACCAAATGAAGACATTCACTGAGAACAATCAACGTTATACCATGCAGGAGATAGCCGACATACTCAAAATATCCAAATCAAGCACTGAAAATCATTTGCACCAGCTTGGTTATGTTAATCGCTCTGATGTTTGGGTTCCACATAAGTTAAGTGGAAAAAACCTTCTTGACTGTATTTCCGCATGCAATTCTCTACTGAAACGTAACAAAAACGTTCCATTTTGAAACAAATTGTGACAGGCGATGAAAAGTGGATACAATAATGTGGAATGGAAGAGATCGTGGGGCAAGCAAAATGAACTGCCACCAACCACAACAAAGGCTGGTCTTCACCCAAAGAAGGTGACGTGTATATGGTGGGACTGGAACAGAGTCCTCTACTACGAGCTCCTTCCAGAAACCAAAAGGTTAATTCTAACAAGTACTGCTCCCAATCAGACCAACTGAAAAGTAGCACTCAACGACAAGCACCCAGAATTAGTCAACAGAAAACGCACAATCTTCAATCAGGGTAACACAAGACCACATGTTTCTTTGATGACCAAGCAAAAACTGTTACAGCTTGGCTGGGAAGTTCTGATTCATCTGCTGTATTCACCAGACATTGCACCTTCGGATTTCCATTATTTTGTTCGGTCTTTACAAAATTCTCTCAATGGAAAAAATTTCAATTCCCTGGAACACTGTAAAAGGCACCTGGAACAGTTCTTTGCTCAAAAAGATAAAAAGTTTTGGGAAGGTGGAATTATGAAGTTGCCTCAAAAATGGCAGAAGGTGGTGGAACAAAACAGTGAATATGTTGTTCCATAACGTTCTTGGTGAAAATGAAAAATGTCTTTTATTTTTACTTAAAAACCAAAGGAAATTTTTGGCCAACCCATACTTAATAAATCCAAAGCAAGTCAGGAAAAGACAAAACAAGAATAGAGAAACGGGAGAAAACAAACAGTAAGATGGTAGGCATAAATTTAACCATATCAGTAATTACATTAAGTGCATATCGTGAAACCGAAAGATTAAATGACAGTGTTTGACTGTAAGACCCAACTATACATGCTATCTGCAAAAGATTCAAAAGCAGTTGCCTTGGATTCAAGGAGGAAAGGAATAGTTTGAAACAATAATGGCAATGTGAGGGGGCCAAAGAAGGCTGAAAATTTAAACAGGCTACTTCTACTCAATGACAGCCAAAATTTATTTTATTTCATTCCTATGAAAACCAGATAATGCTGCATGAAGACTACACACTACACTATATGCTCCCTACGGCTTCAATCTAGTTTAAAACTTTGATTTTCAACCTACATTTTTACAGTGAATGCTCTTTTAACAAGCCCCAAAACTAACTTGCCAAAATTCATGCTACCCATCGCTGAAAAAAACATAATGACTATTACAGAACGATACACAGAGTACTCCCAACTAGCAACTCTGTTCCCCCAAGTTGAGGTGAATGCTTGCACAAGTTGTATTTGTTCTCAAACCTGAACACCAGCTGAACTTATTAAGTTAACTGAAATACTTTTTAAACCAACAGAATAAATGCAAGAAGAAAGCTGTTTCTAAAAATCAAATTTGTAGTTTCGATTTCCTTAGCTTCTCTCCCAGGAAATGCACAGAAAATTCACTAACTTCATCCCAATGTCTACTCAAAAAATTGCTTCTTTTCAAGGCCTTTCCTGTCCATCAAAAGTGAAGGAGCATTCTCTGTATTCTCTACCCCATAGACATATTTCACTTTTCTTCAGAACATTCAGTCTGATATTACATCTTTGTTGTCTTATGTCTACCATTAGATTATAAACTCTATGAAAGCAGGAAATTTGAGTCATTTAGTCTGGATCCCAAGCAGTTAGAAGAGGGCAAGTCACACAACAGATGCTCAATAAATATTTAAATGATTAAGAAAGACTCCTTCAAGATAATCTGATTAAAAGGAGTTGCACCTTTTAAAATGTGAGCTGCACTCAGATTGCAGCTTTTTTGATAAGCTACCAGTCCAAATAATATCAAGTAAGATAGTTCCTGTGTTCCCCATTCCCCAAAGGAATTCTTCCCTGAATTCAAACTCTGTCATAGCCTTATTCACCACTATTCCCCAATACACATCCTTCTCTACAACCAAACGGGAATACTCCTCTGAACATCCCCCACTGAGTTCAATTTAATCTGCTAAAGATCATACTTAAAAGACAAGAGGGGGTAATAGGCTTTATGTTGGATGAATTTTCATTGTTTAACATGCCTGACACCCCATTATTAAGGAGCCCTAGTAAAATTCAAGTCTATTACAGGGTAAAAGAGAAAACATAAAATCAATTTCTGAAGGCTCATGTCACAGATAATCAAACAATTATTAACGCTGAGAACAACCATAACAGCAAAATACCCTAACAACAGTTAAACAGTGCTTTACTGTGGGCTCAAATGATTCCTACTGCTTGGAATGGTCTCTTCTCCCTCTGCCACCTATCAAAATCCTTCATCTATCTTCAAGGTTCAATTAAGGGCCACCTCTTCATTACATTTTATCTTTTTTTTTTTAAAGATTAAAAATTTTTTTTTGATGTGGACCATTTTTAAAGTCTTTATTGAATTTGTTACAATATTGCTTCTGTTTTACGTTTAGGTTTTTTGGCCACGAGGCATGTGGGATCTTAGCTCCTCGACCAGAGATCGAACCCACACCCCCTGCATCAGAAGGCAAAGTCTTAACCACTGGACTGCCAGGGAAGTCCCTCTTCATAACATTTTCTGATCATTTGCTACAACTGGATGAGAAGTCTCTCTCTCTCCTTTGATCCCCATAGAATCTTTAATTCAACATCCCTTAAAGGATGTACACAAATAATACACAGAATATAGTATACATATTTTCTTCTCTGTTACAAGTCCTAGAGGGTAAAAATTGTATCTTATTCATCTTTACATCCACTAAAGCACCTTAGAAAATGTGTTGCATGTATTTATTGTGTTGTAAGTATTTATTAAACTTTTAAATTTATGTTCTTCCACATTACAAAGCAGTTGAACTGACTGAAACTTCATGCTGAAGTTGTTATCATTCCAAAATTTTGCAGTAGGACAACTCTTTGAAGTGGTTAACGCTTTCGGTTAAATAAATCAGCTGAAAGCAATGACTTAGATTCAAAATTTTCCACTCCATTTGAGAATGAGAACATGCTCATTTCCTAACACTCTGCAACAGATTACTTACCTGAGACCATGGTCTGTGATCTGATAACATCCAGACAGACTGAGAAACAGAAGTACACGCCCAGTCTCTTGATCAGTTTTTTCACTCCCAGAGTAAATTAAGTCTGTTCCCCTAAGCAATCTAGTCCTTGATGCTTTTCTACACAATGCAGAAGACTCCGGGAGTGCTGACATAGTTCTTAAAGCTGTTCCTGTACAACAAAATGAATGACCACAATACGCGAAGGCTGGAGAAGCACAATGCTGCTGCCAACAGACACTAGTCCTTAGTCCAACAATATCCTTACTGTAACAACCGGAGGAGGAACAACTAAAACTGGATGCTGTTTCCATTACACAAAGACTTTCAACATTTCTATGTCTCCATTCTACAGCATCTTCAATATCAGCCAAATCTTCAGCATCTAACATCCACACATAAGGAGAAGTGAAATTTTCAGAAGAAATAGGTTTAGTCCAGGGGTGTTCATTATCTATTTCTTCTCCGATGCCCTTGTTAGTTATATCGTGCAAACAAGCATACTGCTTGGTGGACTGCATGGTAATGTCTTTATTTTTCCAGGTAGTCGAAGTAATTTTGCTTGCTGAAGTTTTCAAAAGGCCACTCTGATGAGACGTCAAAATTCCAAGAGCTCTAGAAATCTTCTCTAGAGCCACATCTGTGATTTTTTCACATCCAGATAGATCAAGATGCCGAAGACTCTGGCAGCAACCAAGCCAAGACCAACTATAATTAAGAGGTAACAAAACTATTAGTGGATATTGTTAAATTCTTCAAAAGATTTGATTATATGTAAGTAAATGGAAACTACAAGAAAGATTTTAAATCTAATATAATCAATCATTTACTGAATATCTGTTGTTAGGCACTACTTTAAATGCTAGGAATATGAAAAGACAATAAGAGTAATGAGGAACTAAGAGTATTGCTAACCCAAAAGAAGAGTAGGAAAGGAGAAGGGTATGGAAGGGAGAGACTCTTTTTCATCCTGAAAAATAACCAATAGAGGAAAGGCTCTACAGACATGAAAGAAAGAAAATAATAATTAGAGGAGAAAGATCCAAAAGAACAAGCTCTAGGAATTGGTAGAGAATTAGCCTTAGCCAGAGAAGAATACATTTCTCCCTCTGAAATTGGAAAAGAGGTGCTGATATAAATGCTAGGGTGGGAAACAGCAGAGCAAGGTAGAATAAGAAGGAAAGTAGCAGCATCCAAAGAAATAAAATCTGAGGGTTGCTTGAAGAAAGTGTTAAAATTTTAGAATAACTATGAAGAGGGAGCTTTGCCAAATGGTACTGGGAGCCCAACTGAAAATGAAAACTTCTTTAAAACACAGTACCAAGCTACATGGTTACACAGCAAGGCTCAAAAGCCTAGACACAGTACAAGATTATAAAGGTGACAGGATGATACATATGTAAGTTTTGAATCAGCTGGGACCTAAGGACAAAAGCAAAGAATTGGAGGGTGCTACTACCATAACATGCCCAAAATCTGATAGTAGAAAGTAATAGTATGATTAAACTGTAATTATGTAAATGAAAAACTACAGAACAATTCTACTGATTCATAGTTAAGAAATCATTAAATTTATATATTCAAAAATAACTAACCTGTCAAATGCAGAATCTGAAATGTCAGTTTGGGTAAGATCCAAATGCTCCAAGTTAGGACAAAGCTCTAAAATCTGCCTAACCTAAGAGGGAAAAAAAAGTCACTGTGAAGATCTGCAGAATTTAGTTAGGTTAGAGACATAACTTTTAGTAAGTAATATATAACTTTTAGTAAGTAATATAACCAGTGGTTCTCACACTTTTCTGCATGTAAAAATCACTTCAATTCTGCCTTACAAATATATATTGTGATGAAATCTCAGAAAATCTGTTTTAGTAATTCTAAGATTAGACCCAGGAAATTTACATTCTTAAGGAATACCCAAGGAGATTCTAATGTAGGATATCACAAGATAGTCTTTTATAAAACCGTGATTTAATTTCACCTGCCCATCTTACCATGCCTTACACATTATAAAGAATCATATAAAACTGGGCTTGATCACTTAACATCTGTGAAACTACATAAACTGTTTAACCTCTCAGTCTATGTTTCCTTTTCTATAATATGAAGACAATGATATCTATGTTAAAAGATTACTATGAGAACTGAAATGAAAAAAGATGAAAATTAGCAGTGTATGCCTACCCATGGGAAGGTACACTCATGGGTAAACTGTTGTTTTTTTTTTTAATTAAACTCAAGAATAAGCAAACAAAATGTAGATCATTGCTACTTTTTCTTAATACCTAAACTAGTGCTAATTTATACATACCATTTTGCTGGAAACTGCACAGCTGTACGCTAATACTAAAGTTTTTACAGAAGTACCAACGTACGGTAGAACATTATGAATTAAGCCATGGAGTAAACGTTTTTCCATTTGTGCAATGCTGATGGCAATCGATTCCTCTGCAGACTCTTCTGTAAAATGAATTCAAAAGTCTAAGAAATTGATACAATAATTATGATTAGGCTACTCAAGGAATCACCAAATCATTAAATATGAAATACTTTTTGCTCTCCTTTTAAACTCCCCTATATATGCAAAGCAAATTAAATGGACAAGTCCTCATTT
Source organism: Lipotes vexillifer (assembly GCF_000442215.2). NCBI lineage: Eukaryota > Metazoa > Chordata > Mammalia > Artiodactyla > Lipotidae > Lipotes > Lipotes vexillifer. The sequence continues at coordinate 489,072 of NW_006790988.1, forward strand.
GCCAGGACTTAATATTTATATTAACAGGTCTGACATCAACTAAAAAGAGACAAAAGAAAAAGAAAAAAGGTTTAAATGGGAATGAAAGGAAGAATTTTTTAACATGCTTCAAGGCTGAAGGTAATTTTCTTCTCAAGCTAATTATCAGAGGGAAGATAAAAATAACTCCAGTTTCAGGCACTGAAAAAATTTTGGAAAAAACTTTGACTACTTGAAGAATAGTGTTAAGTTCGTCAAGAGAATATAGGATATCAAGAGGAAAATGAACCATAATAAAAATAATAAAAAGTATCATTCATTATTTTACATAAATATCAATAAAAGGGACACAGAGCTAGAAGAGATTTGAAACAATTAAGTTAGGCTGGTCATAATAAATCAAGCAACAAAAAGTACCTTAGAATTTTTAAGAAATTAAAAATGAGCATGGCTTTTGTTTTCTGCTTAATAACTTCTGTAGAGTTTAGATGTGTATAACAGGATGCACTACTATAACAAGTAAAAACAAAAAACAAAAACCCTACAAACTCCAATTCGATATAAGGAAAAAAACACACTACACCAAAAAGAATGAACTAATAATTTTATCACCTTTCTCAGAATTCTATTGCTTTTTTGCTTACCCAAAGACCTAACTCAAATGTCTCCAAACATAAAACAGTTTAACAGAATAAGCTGAGGAAGTCTCATTTAAAACAAAACTGAGTGCAGCTGACAAAAGGAATATAAATAGAAACAATAATTCTGAATTTTTGACTGTTTCCATGTTTACAAATATTATTCTAAATTCCTCCTTTAGTTAGACATATATGTGAAATACAGGGATAAAAGTGACTTTTAGTGAACGCTATTTATTCTACTACAATTTTATTTCCAAATGATTCTTTTGTTTCTGTGGCTCTATCTAAATGTGTACTGTTTACTGTGAAATCCTAAAAAAAAGAAAACTAAACATCCTATGAAGAATAATAACTTCTCTACAAGACTAGTAAAGACAGCTAAGCTGAAAAAGCACTAACATAGATGACAGATCCAAAGTTTACTCTTAGATACACTAAACAGCTAAACAGATATATTACCTTAGAAAGGCCCCATCATTATAACCTTAACCTTTCTCTCTCAATATGAAAGAAAACAACAGCAATCTCTTTGTCTATCTTTAAGTGCTGAGATAAACACATTAAGTTTGATAAAGCCTTTAAAACTCAACCCAGGTATTATGAATTGATTTTTTAGAATGGATAAATCAAGTCTTCCCTAAGGTGACATCTGAGTAAAGACCTTAACTCCTTCAGGTCTTTGCTCAAATTTCTCAAGGGACCTTAACTACTCAATCTATTGAAAATAGTAACTTCTTTCCTCTCTTCCTGGCACGCTTTTCCTTTATTTTTCTCCACAGCACTTAACACTATCTAATGCAGTATATATTTTGCCTGTCTTTACTGTCTGCCTCCCCCTCCAAATTTTAAGCTAAACAAAGCCAAGGATTTTTTTTTCCCCATTTTGTTCACTATTACCCTCATGCCCAGAAAGTGCCTGCCACAGGATAAGCAAATCACCAAATCTAACTGGAATAGACCTCCTCCTTACATGACACCTTCCAAACATTTAAAACTATACCAAGGTGTTTTGCACCTTCATTTCATAAAAATAAACTTGCTGCTAAAACAATAATCTTTGTATTTATATTCCTTACTTTCCATAAGTTTAGTGCTTTGCCAGACCAGCTTACTATAAGTGGGCAACTTATAAATAAAAAATTCCTACAGGTTCAGTTTTACGAAGTAGAATATCTTATTAGTTTTTTTTTTTTTTTACTATTTTCATCATCTTTTAATAATCATTATCTAAAGTAACATCTAAGATAGAATTTGTGTCTTTCTCCTCCATATTCCCAAAGAGCATCTTTCAGCACCTTCATTACAGCGTTTTCCAATACATACCTTGATTAAGAATCATGTATTCTAAATTCTCCTGTTTGTGAGTTCTTTGAGGGTAGGGATAAAGTCTTTGTCACCCTTGAATTCTCCCACGGTGCTTAATGAATGGCTACACTAGTTTTTATAATCCCTTACCATTTACAAAGAACTTTCATATATATTACTTCTTAATTCTATAACCACCATGTGAGGCAAGTGGCATGACTGTTTACAAATTAATAAACAGGTTCAACAGCTTTATGCTCCTTCCTCTGGGCCACAGACGACTCAATATATTACTACTGAGCTGATCAAATGAAGTGGCCCTAAAAACACACTGTAAACTGCATAGCACTATAATGAATGTATATTATTTCAATAAGGAAAACAGCCATCATTTTCTGATTTTTTTAAAGCGTTTAAATAAATATAAAAACATATGGGAGGGCTTCCCTGATAGCACAGTGGTTAAGAATCCATCCGCCTGCCAATGCAGGGGACACAGGTTCGAGCCCTGGTCTGGGAAGATCCCACATGCTGCGGAGCAACTAAGCCCGTGTGCCACAACTACTTAGCCTGCGCTCTAGAGCCCATGAGCCACAACTACTGAGCCCACACGCCACAACTATTGAAGCCCGCGCACCTAGAGCCTGTGCTCCACAACGAGAGAGGCCACACCACAATGAGAAGCCCATGCACCGCGACGAAGAGCAGCCCCCGCTCGCTGCAACTAAAGAAAGCCTGCGGGCAGCAACGAAGACCCAACGCAGCCAAAAATAAATAAAAATAAATAAATAAATAAATAAATCTGTTAAAAAAAAAACATACGGGAAACAAGCCTATACACATTTAAAAATTACTTTAAACAGAATTTTAAATACGCTTACTATTCTGTGAAACTTTAGAAAGCAGTAGGCTTAAAAACACCAGTTTTTTTAGAAAACACAAAATACATAAATCCTAGCACCTAAGTACTTGTTAAATGTAACAGTAATTATTAAAGCACCATGTAACAGTTTTAATTCCAGACATAGCTTACCAGATTCATCTATATCGGCATCTTCATCCCACTCCTGAAAAGCACGACTTTCATCTTTTCTATTTTTCACCCATTCCTCATCAGGTTCAGTATCAAGTTCAGTTGCAGGACCACTATACCAGTCACCTACTCAACAAATAAACAAAAGGAACAAAATACGATTAGATCGGCTACCATTACAAAAAAATAACCTATTTATAACAAAAATGTCTGCACACAAAAAATATGTGAGCCACACACAATGAGCCACCTATTGTTAGAAACAATTGTGGTTTAAAAAATTACATTTAAATAAGCACAGAATTCAATTCCAGACATACCAAAAACTATGAAAAATAATTATCAACAGTCTTAACAAGAAATTTCAGAAATCACTGAAAACAACCTAACCTTTTTCCCTACTGTGGCTTCACACTGGCTCCAGCAATACCCCCATTAAGACAATTGCTAATAAACAAAAGGAAGCAAGACTTTCTGCTCAGTAGTGAATTAGCAATTCAGAAGTAGGTGGGAACAGAAAAAGGGAAAGATTAAGGTAAAGCTAAACCATAAATTTAAAGATCCTGGAGAATACGCTGCGATTAAATTACATGATTGTGAAGTGCAAGACAATGCAGAATTAATTTATTGAATTCCTAACGTTACATCTAAGTGAGGGCTCCTCAACCTTAACACCACTGATATTCTGGGCTGGGTAATTCTTTGTTGTGGAGTGCTTCCCTGTGCATTGCAGGGTGTTTAGCAGTAACCCTAGCCTCTACCCCCTGGATGCCCGCGTAATACTCCAAGATGTGACAAAAATGCCTCCACAGGCATTTCAAAACATCCCCTGCAGGGGGTCAAATCAATTGTGATCAAGAATCACAGGAAACAAATACCATAAATAAAGTAAATTACAACCATTTTTATTGGAACTTTTTGTTTAAGCATATTAAAAACAGAAAAAAAAAGCAGCATATTTAATATCTGGTTAACTTCACAGAAATCTAGCATAGCATCATCATATTTGATTTTTATATCAAACAGTACCTAATTATGTATTACTACCTAATAAGTAATTCTTCATAATCAAAAATACATCTAATAAAAAAGTATGTGATATATCCATACTTGCCTTATCTGACTTTTCACTTAATATATTATCCTACAATAAGAAAAATTATTCTACATAAAAATAATAATTCTAATCATTTGGATCATACAAGTCTACCCAATACTCCAAATAGCTTCATGCAAAAAATATTATATAGCTAACAAAAGCTTATTTAAAAGTGCTACATATTGATATAAAAAATAAAACTATTTCTAAATCATACTCACACTTTAATTATGTAAAACATATATATTACCATGTCAAAGTGACAAATTATAAAAAACTAAAAACAATGTCAAATTTGAGGTACTCACCTAGAAAAACTGTTTTAATTCAGTGACAGAAGAATATATGCCATATTAGTTGTATTTATCCCATGACTGCATTATATGCTCATGAAAGCAAAATTTTCTTTAATTGTTCACATGTAAAACTAACTTACCACAATGAAATTAACTAATATGAAATTGTAATTTATAGAATGAGGCATTACTAATCACACAAAAATATGCTAAAGACAAAAATACATTCAGTTATCTTGAGCTACTATCAAAAGGGAAACATAACAGTGCCTCACCTTTAAATTTTATAGAATTATTTTGTATTTTTAAAATACTCATCTAATTATGTAAAGCTGTTCTGACAACCTATTAATTTTATTTTTAATGTTTTGTTATGGAAAATTACAAATATAGTCAAAAGTAGGAATAAGCAGCATTAAACAAGTAGCATAATGAACACCTATGTACTCATCACCTATCTTCACAATTATCAGGGCTTCCCTGGTGGCACAGTGGTTAAGAATCTGCCTGCCAATGCAGAGGACACGGGTTCGAGCCCTGGTCCGGGAAGATCCCACATGCCATGGAGCAACTAAGCCCGTGTGCCACAACTACTGAGCCTGCACTCTAGAGCCCGCAAGCCACAACTACTGAAGCCCGTGCGCCTAGAGCCCGTGCTCCACAACAACAGAAGCCACTGCAATGAGAAGCCCACGCACCACAATGAAGAGTAGCCCGTTTGCCACAACTAGAGAAAGCCCGCAAGCAGCAACGAAGACCCAACGCAGCCAAAAACAAATAAAATAAAATAAATTTATTAAGAAAAAACAATTATCAACATTTTGCCAATTATTTTTCGTTCCATCCCCAACTATTTTTTCCTATTTATTTGAAAGGAAATTGCACACATCACGTAATTCACTCATGAATACTTCAGAATTGTTAGCTTTTAAAAAATGTATACAAAGACATATAATCTAACTATGAAACCTATTTTTAGTCAACCTTTCAGAGTTTCCCTCCCTGGCCTTGCTTATTAATGTCTATGAGTATATACTTAAAAAAAAACAGATCGAAATACTTTTAAAACAAACTAAGCGTCCCATTTACCTACCTCTGGCCCAATGAACAGGGTAAAGATGTTTCCAAAGTGATCCAGTTTTTGCCAGCTGAGACCATTTAGTGCTTACTTGACTGCATCGACATAATTCTTGAGGATTAAGATAACTGAAAATTGACAGCATTACCTCAGGAGGAAGATGAGTTATACCTGTGGATTGTTCTGACACTTCCGCTTCTGAAATAAAAAAGAAAACCTTTAACATTAAAGGCTCTAAGAGCAAATGCAGTAAGAAATTACAATCACAATTCTATAAATAAAATCCAGTGCCTAAAGTCCACTCCTTCCTGCTTGCAAGGTGTGAAAAGGAAGTAACATGGATTAGAGGTAACATGGAGATGTTAAACTTGTTAAGAACCTGTAGGGTTAAACTATCGTGGTCCAAATCATACTTCATCAGTGGGAGCTACAATAATGAACACAGGATTTACTTCCTCTTACAAAGGCGTCGCAGAAAATACAATACTCACTTTGTAGCATAAGACGCATCATTTGAAAAAGGAACCCAACAGGTTATATAGCTTTAAGTCAGCAAGTGTAGAGTCAGTCAAATAATGAGAAATCCAGGGCATTTTTAATGATGCACACAAATCTCACAACATTTTCCATTCATGCATTACAACTCCTGTCAGCATGTTCCTTGTGTTCCCTCTTTGATTTTCACATTTCATGTAAGAACTCTGAAATCTGACTTCTATAACGTTTAGGTGCCTCAACCTTATCCTATTTATGAGCCAGTTGAGACAATATAATGTAAATATTTCTAATGCTGGTATACATTTATCAGGAATCTTTTGTCAGCAGCTAATGTAGAAAACAGTTATTGGATATCCAATTTCCTATAATGGGTTATTTCAGTAGCAACTTTCCAAAGAAAAACTGCAAATCAGGTGTACAATAAAGAATATAAAATACAGAAGTTTCATCATTACTGTACTAAAAAGAATCTGAGTACCTTATATATTTGATTTGTCTTCACAAAGCAACTTAAATATAGAAATGCTATGATGAATTACTTTAACCTAACCCTTTACAAATGGCAAATATTTTAAACATAATACAGCTATAATTTACTTTGAAGGAGTGAGAAAATTCAACATAGTAAGTGTGACGCTTTTAAGTCCCATGTTATAATTAAAATTAAACCAGATACAACAGGTCCTGACTTGATGTCTAAAGCACAAGCTGCATTTCAGAGTGAAGCACACAAGCTTTATGGGTTTAATTATAGCTTAACCTATAAAAACAATTTTGTTCCAACATGCATCTCACCTACTTTATTAAATAAAAATAAGAAAAAAGGACCAATTTCAAACACTTTCAAGCAATTTTAACAGGAATGC
>NW_006790988.1:496070-518920 GCF_000442215.2 Lipotes vexillifer
AATGCCATTACTATTTCTCATCTAGCAAAAGCAAAGGAATTTTTACTAGCCTCAGGATGCCAATAATTTTATTTAATGATGTTTTAAAAGGCAAAGTTATCAAACAAAAGAAAGAATAAAAATGAGGAAGTAGTCTATCAATAAAAAAAGCAGAGATATTTTATTTACATTTGTCATTTGTTTTCTCAAAGTGACTATACATAGAAAAACTATGCCTCTCATACTCACTCCCCTGTGTATTCCTGGATATAAGCTAAGAGAATGAGAAAGGGTAGAGATAAAACTATAAGCATTAAATGATTTTGAAAACTGATTTTAAAAAAAAAAATAAAAAACAAGGAAGGATAAAAACAGCCACTATGGTCAGTGGAGCTCAGAAAATTGGATGACACTGCAAAAGTGCTCTGTATATGGTAGTTTTCAATAATTTTGACTGGCCAAAATAATAATTATTATTAATAATAAAACACTATTATTAAATTATCATTATATATTTATATATAAATAATATTGATAGTTATTCTTACTAATCAAAATTATCATTATTATTATATATATAAACTCCTTCAAGAAACACTATACTGCACATGGCCCAAGTATATGAGCTGTTAAATTATCATAGAGAATACTAAATTCTAAGATAGAAACTACTGTCCTCAATTAAATTTACTATACTTGAAAACAAATGGCCTAAGTTATTCTTCAAACAAAATATTAAGGTCATATCAACAAGAAGTAAATGGCCTTGGAACGAATAAATCGCTAGCTAGCTATCTAAACATATGACTCTCACCTTTATCTGACTTTTCATCCACAGAATATTTAAAAAACTTCTGCCGCTCCTCAGCTTGATTCCATAGGCTAAGACCTCTAAGGAGTTCTGCAGTATCCTTCTGAGAGCAGTGTTGTGCAATCACTTTCTTTTTAATATCCTTAAGCTCTTCATAGGTAAAATATTCCATTAACATGGGCTGAAAAACCTAAATTAAACAAAATACTCATAAGGAAATATGCTTAATTAGTTTTGTTTTACTCTACATCTTTTAAAGTATTAATGGCTCAAGTGTAGTATTATGACCACATATTTGGAAAACATAAAAATTTAGTTGTTACCACCAAGTTAGTTTACCCAAAAATTGCAAAGAAGAATACCACCACCAAGATCCTTCTTTCTATGGCTTCTCCACTCATTCTCGAAACAATTTAAAAGATTCCAAACCAGAAGGTCCTCCTGTACAGAGCTTATCATACACTCTAAATCACTCTCCTATGGTGAGACATTTAGGTCAGGTAACTGCTTTCTGCTACTACAACAACTGACCTCTACCCAAACAGGGCCTCTAAATCATATGAGAACCGTACCCAGTGTACTGCCAACCATAAAAGTCAGAGCTCTACTGATACCTTCAACTATTCAATATCTAGGAGATTTCTTCTTTGAAACAGATGCTTAGTCCCAACCTCCAACTGACAGAATTAGAATCTTCAGCGGTGGAGCCAAGGGCTTTTTTTTTTCTTTGCTCCATAGATAATTTTGATGTGCATCACAGGTTAAGAAACTGCTCTGGTAACTCAGTGGTTTCAATGTTGGTTGCATATTTGCATATTACAATGACTTGGGGAACCTTTAAAATATATCCATGTCAATTTCTAACTCCCACCTGATTTAATTGGTCTGGAAAGGGCTTAAAAGTACATTGTCTTTAAATGGCCATCTGATTATAAGGTGAAGCCTTTTTATAGTGAGAATCACTATAATAACTGATTTACAGCTGAACAAGAATCCAGTTCCTCATAAAATATTTTCTCTATTCCTTATTCTGATACTCATCCCCCTTTAGAGAAAGAAGAGAATGAGAAAATGTTTTGCTCATCCACTCAGGGATATCCTAATACATGTGCACTAGTTATAAGACTGATAAGTTTAACACCACCATTTAGTTACCAAAATCCACTACTAAAAAAAGAACACTAAAAATTCTTTAAACTTAGAATGGAAATACAGAAAACATTAAAAAGTTTAAAGGATCTTCTAAAAGTTCAGAAAAGATATTAGGGTAGCATAAAAAGTTAACATTCAATACAGTGCCATCCACATAATAAGAGAATAAATTTTTTTTGAGTAAATGAATTAAATCAATCACTCAGTCAATGAAAAGCAACAAACTCTCTAAGGAAACAAAATTAATGCTTTTTTTCCTTGGGTTTTTCTTCATTTTCTAAAAAGATCTGGAGGTTCATCTTCCTATGTATTATTTTGAAGACTCAAAGGAAAAATAACATTTCTCCAATTTTATAAAGCAAAATCACGAAGAGGAAAAATTATGCTTACCTCCTCTTCCTCTTTCATGTGAGGAAGAAAATCTCTTGTAAAAGCCTCCAGTCTCTCTTTCAGCTGTTTTGCATAATTTAACTGCTCATATTCATTCTAGAAACAAACAAAAAAACTGTATTCTATAAAAATTTCGCTTCATAATTTATACTGTATCTCATCCTAGAAAGTCAGTGTGAAATGTAACTTGAAACGTCAGGGTAAAAAATGAGACTAACAAATAGCAAAATGGTCTCTGTACTTTTCTAAGTATAAAAGATGGCCTCAAAACATCTCTTAAAAGAACCTTGAATTCCTTTAGTAATGTGATCTCATACTTCTTTTTAAAAATATCATAAAAAGTCTAAAAATAGCAAGTATTTGCTCAAAACTTCTACTGATTTCTAATGCATATATTTATACAATTTCAATGTGTCCGTTTTCCGATTAATATACCTCTGAGCAGTTCATAAGCGCCTATTGGACTATATCATTACAGAATCCCTTTAAGGTCATCTAGTGTATCCTCTACTAAACAATTCAGAATACTTGTTACATTATCCTGAAGAAGACCATCTACACTTCTAAAGGCAAGGAGCTCACTGTACCTTGAGGTAAATCATTCTAACTCTGCACAACAGCTAACGAGTTCTTCCCCATATGAACTATGGTCATATCTCCCTGTAACTTATCCATCACTTCTGTATCAGCCCTCTCAACTTAGTACATGTGGAAAATTCACAAAATAATGAAACTTTTAAAATGTGGGAATATCTTAACCCTGCTGCGTCCTCTCTAGTCTCCTCCTTTTTTAACTAATTTATTAAACTGCTTCCCAACAGTCTATCCAATGTCCTATTCTCTTAGGATTTTACACATTTTCCTTAAGCATGCCCAAGTGGCTTCCATTTCTACTTACATGCTGATAATTATCAAATTTGCTTTTCCAAACCAAATTACCCTTCCAACCTTGAAGCCCAACTAATGCCGCCTCCTACTTATAAATGCCCACCTGGACTGCACAAGCAGTTCAAACCCAACCTGCCCATAATGGATCTTTTTAGCCTCTTGTATATTCCCTAGAAAGTCAAGCTCAATTCTCACTCTTATTTCCTTTCTCTTTCTCCTTTCCTCCTTCCTGTATATGCAAGCACTACTTTCTATCAATTTTATGTCCTACATTACTCTCAAGTCTGTCCCTTCCCTTCTGTCTCCACTAGTTACTACTTCAGTTCTGATCTTAATCATTTTACTGATTAGGTAATACATGAACATGATATAAAATTCAAACAGTTCAAAGGAGTATTCAATAAAAAATAAATCTTCCTATACCATCTTCCCTCCCAGTACCCTATCCCTACCCAATCTCCTACCTCCCCACCAAATAGCTACTGTGTATTCTTCTAGAGACTATTACAATAATTTTTTTATAACAATCTTCCTGCTTGAGTCTTTTTTTCCCTTCAATCCATCCTCTTCCCTACTTAAGAACAGTCTTTCTAGAACACAAATCTATCAATGAAAGGTGCATGGTGGTTTGACAGAGTTACAACTTAAGTCTATGTTTCACCAAGCCAAAAGGGGGACAAATGAAGACCAAATTTCCTATAATACGTAAATATAATTAATAGGGAAATTTCTCTACACAATTATCCTAAACTACACCCCAAAATATCTTTAATTTTACATCATACAATTAAAAATTATTCTTTGTAACCACCCCTATGGCTCTGTTCATTCTAAGTAACAATTCTACCTTTAGTCACCAATAACTGCATTTACTACAGATTTCTTTTAAGAGTTCAGCAAATGTTATCAGAAAGTAAAATTTTTACAGTAATTGAAATTTCCACTTACAAAAACACCTTTAAGATTTGGAGAGCAGCATTCATGATAGAATTTTACATACAGTAACAAAGAGGTAACTGATAAAGATTCTCATCAAACCTGAGTCAGGATCCACTGAGTCTTCTCAGCCAGGCCCTGACCTTGAGCTCTGTCCTTGGCCCACTTGGTCCAGTTTTACCAAAATCATCCTGAATCAGTCTATCAACCCCACCACTACCACTCTTGGCATTTGATAACCCTCAATATATATCCACCCTCAATATCTTGTCACCTTGGTATGCCTTCAGCAAAAGGAAGCAAGAGTCAGTCTAGCAAGAATCTCCCAGCCTTGATGTTTCCTCTTAGTAATTTTCCTGACCCTCACCCCTGCTCCCTGGCTATAAGAATTCAACCCAACCTCTCTCTCTTACTGCAAAACCCCATTGCAGTAATCCCTTGAATAAAGTCTTCCTTACCGTCTTTAACAAGTGTCAGAATATTTTTTTTTCTTTAACATACATTTACTATACTATAGTAACATCATTTACTATAAAATGCTAACAAGTTTTGCCAATGACATATCAGAAGATGGCACAAGCTGTGATAAATATCCATTTTTGCAACTCACCTTAACATTCTTCAGACCCTTTTCAAAGAGGCTAAGCATCTCAGAGAGTTTATTGTCAGAATGCACATTATAAATGGTCTGGCTGCGTTGTTGAAGCAAACCAATAATGTATTCGTTTTCAATCTGCTCATGCATTTTGAACTCCTTAAAAGTAGCATACAGAGACTGCAGAAGAGCACGGAAATCATTGTTGTTGGAAAAGTTGGTTTTAGAAAGCTGAATAAAAATTTAAAAAGAAAGGCATAATAAATACATGCAAATATGCACCAATAGGAAATACTCAAATGCATTCCTATTTAGTTTTGTACATATCAAAATACCTCCCTTATACTTTGTTAAAGTAGGAAAGGAAATCATAAAAAACAAGTTATAATGGTATAATAAAAAGTACCCCAGGCCAGGAAGATGTTGGTTTGAATTCTGAAGGAAAGGATGTACGCACCAACAAAACAGTTTCTTTAAATAAAAGAGATTAAACCAGACTCCCTCAAAACCTAAAATTCCATTACTTGGTACACATACTAAATACAGATACTCCATAAAGTTACCTATAAACATTAAAAGAGCTGTATTAGGATAATGTGTTGCACTTTTTTCTTTGTTCAAATGTTCTTTATGTTATTATACTACTTTTACAATGTAAAAAATTCAAAAACTTTCTATTATAATTTGTTTAAACTTTAATATCAAGATGAGTCTGATCTGTTCAGAAAACACTGACTGAGCTATTAGAACATTATTAGATAATTTTATAAGAATTTTTTTTTTGGGGGGGGGGTAACACTTAGCAGTTTATACAAGGATCATGTACTTCCTAGAGTGGAAGCACTGCAATAGTACAATGTGAAAAACTTGTACATCGGGCCATAAGAAAATAAATGCACTCGAAGGAAAGATAAAAATCAATGAAAATATAAAGAAATATATACACTGTCATTTTCTTTAATTCTACTATTCAACAAGAGAAAATGACTATTCTGATATAATTTTATTTTTTTACATTTAATGTCAAGTTAAATTCTCATGTTCAAAGCATATATATTATCAGGAAACCCGATTCAAGATGAAGTTCAAAGCAATATTCAAACCTTCTATTACCTCCACTGTCATATTAAATTTATCTTCTATTACGTCAATTCCAGTTTCAAAATTCATTTTAAGAGGAAAAATCTGATTAGGTTAAAAACAACAGACAGTAAATGAAGAAAAAGAAGCTACAAACACCATACTTCCTAGACTTGTAAAGTCTGATCTAGTATTCCTAAAATGGAGAAGAGTCTAAGGTGTCTTAATTGCCTGTTCTGGGCAGGAACAGTCAGCTCATGACAAAGCATCAGAAAAGACAACAAACTCCTTAAAGCAAGACTATTCCACTATATAATTTAACCAATGATCTACTGTAAAAGGCAAATGGATTGGATATGAGTCATTTACAGAAAACCAGACCTAGACCCAGATTCTCTAGGATTAGGCTCCAGTCCTACCATTTACTCAGCTGTGTAACCCTGGGTAAGCTACTTTTCTCTTTCAATGTCTTAGTTTCTTCTTGGTGTTAAATGGGAATAATAAAACCGCCTGTACTTCATATGGTTGCTGTGAGATTTAAATGAACTGGTGCTAAATAAATATTAGCTAGCATTACTTTGAAAATTAATCATTCATTTTTATAAATTCATGGGGTTTTTTACCCTATTCAAATATTTAATGAGCAGTTATTATAAGCCAGGCACTGTTCCTGGTACTTGGGATACCTCAGTGAACAAAACAGACATCTCTGCCTTTACAGAGTTTACAATCTAGTGAAATAAGACAACGGCCAGTAACCACAATAAATAAATTATCTATGGGTTGGCCAAAAAGTTTGTTCCGGTTTTTCCGTAAGATGTTATGGAAAAACCCAAACAAATTTTTTGGCCAACCCAATACAACAGGGGTTAGCAACTTTTCCTGTAAAGGGTCAGATATATTAAGTTTTGTGAGGTATACTGTCTGTAGCAACTATTTAATTCAGTTGTTGTAGCACAAAAGTAGTCATATGAATGACTGTGGCCGTATTCCAATAAATTTTATTTACAGACACTAAAATTTAAATTTTATGTCATAAAATATTATTCTTTTTACTTTTTCCAACTACTTAAAAATGTAAAAACCATTCTTAGTTCCTGAGCCATACAAAAATAACAGACAGGATGTATTTGGTTAAACCAAGGTTGTAGATTTTATCCTAAGAAATGCCACACAAAATCACAACAAAATCCACTAGTGGCTAATCTCAGCAAATACTATCATGTGCCATTATATTAAAAAAAAAGTTAAAAATAAGTCAGTAGAAATAAGAGGTAAATTAAACATTAATAATGGCTATAAAATTTTTTAAAAACAAAAAGGATGGCAAAAAACTAAATAATATCCTCACGTGAGTTATGGAAAATAACATCGTAAAACACACCCAGGAATTTTTGCATACAGTCTCACTGGACTATTAGAAAATCCTTCAGATTTAATAACAAGCTAAGGTAAAGACCAGGTTCATGCTACAGACTGAGGACCAAATTAGACAAAAGGACTCTCCATTATGCATAGAGTTAATCCCACAGAGTGGTTAAAAGTGCTGACTCTGGGGGCTTCCCTGGTGGCGCAGTGGTTGAGAGTCCGCCTGCCGATGCAGGGGACGCAGGTTCGTGCCCCGGTCCGGGAAGATCCCACATGCCGCGGAGAGGCCGGGCGCGTGAGCCGTGGCCGCCGAGCCTGTGCGTCCAGAGCCTGTGCTCCGCAACGGGAGAGGCCACAACAGCGAGAGGCCCGCGTACAGCAAAAAAAAAAAAAAAAAAAAAAAAAAGTGCTGACTCTGGAGCCAGACTGCTTAGGTGTGAATCCATCTCTGCCATCAAGTCACTAAGTTGCTACGTACCTCACTCAATTTCTTCATCTGTAAAATAAAGCTAATAATATTAACTACCTAATAGGGTTCTTGTGATGATTTAATAAGTTAATACATTTAAAGAACACGGAATATAACATATATAAGCCTACTTAGGTTTTTCTGTTATTCCTATATTTAACCCAAACAAAACTATCATTAGAAGTCCTTATCCTACCCAAGTCAGTTTTTCTCCACTTGAAAAGAGCAACTGTTTTTAACCTGGTACCTAAAGTCAGTAAATTTCGCAGTGAAAAGAATAACCTGAGCATATACAGTTTAACTTTTTAAAAATCTGTGTATATGAATCATTGTTTTAAGTTGTTTACCTCTAGAAAGTTATTCAATCATAGAGACTTGATTGAGAAAAAAAATAAACCTAGACCCTAATTATACCTGGGACATACTGAGGCCTACAGTGTGCTAGGTACTATACTAAATATTTTTAGATATTATTTAATTCTTAACAACAATCCTAGGAAGTAGATGTTATAATTCCCATTTTATAGGTGAAAACCCTGAAGCTCAGAGAAAATAACTTACCCAAAATCATACAACTGGTAGACAACAAAACAGAGGTCAAGTCTCTATGACTGTAAAACCTACTTACCTTCCACAAGATGCAATGTTAGTCCTAATCATAAAGCTATCTCTTCAGAGCCAACAGAGTAAACTGTCAGAAAGAATGCTTGCTCTAAAATATTAGTTCTCTCCAGGGGTTCGATTTTGCCCCCCAGGAACTAATGGACAAGGTTTAGAGACTGCGGAAGCACTACTGCCATCTTAGCAGGTAAATGGCAGGGACGGACTAAACGTTCTACAACGCCTGGGACAGCAGCCCCTATAACAAAGAACCGTCTGGCCCAAAATGTCAACGGTGCTGCAGTTGAGAAATGCTGCCCCGAAGAAGTGTTTTTTCAAACATGTTTAACCATGACCTTTAGTATGAAATACAGCACGATCCAGACACACACATCACAAACACTTCAAACAAATTTCAGGAAACAA
The DNA here is from genome assembly GCF_000442215.2 of Lipotes vexillifer. NCBI lineage: Eukaryota > Metazoa > Chordata > Mammalia > Artiodactyla > Lipotidae > Lipotes > Lipotes vexillifer. The sequence continues at coordinate 504,765 of NW_006790988.1, forward strand.
TATTTCCCTCCCTAATCTGTGATGTACTCTATCATTTACTTTTCCACTTCTTTTTTTTTTTGCTGTACCACACGGCTTGTGGGATCTTAGTTCCCCGACCAGAGATCGAACCCAGGTCCACGGCAGTGAAAGCCCGTGTCTTAACCACTGGACCACCAGGGAAGTCCCCTCATTTTTTTAATGTTATTTCTGACCCACAAAATCGATTCCATGACCCACTAATGGGTCACAGAACACACTTTGAAAAACACTGTTCTACAGTAGGATTATAAAAGTTCCTAAGTGACCTATAAGCGTGTATCATCTGATGCCTAGCAGATTCAACAAGGAACCTACATAGAACAGGATACACATAATCAACAAATAGTAACAATCAGTAACATGGTATCTCCCATATTTTAAAAGAATTTATAACTGACTTTCTGGGACTTCCCTGGTGGCGCAGTGGTTAGGAATCCGCCTGCCAATGCAGGGGACACCGGTTTGAGCTCTGGTCCGGGAAGATCCCACATGCGGTGGAGCAACTGAGCCTGTGCGCCACAACTACTAAGCCTGCGTTCTAGAGCCCTTGCTCCGCAACAAGATAAGCCACCACTCGCCGCAACTAGAGAAAGCCCGCGTGCAGCAATGAAGACCCAACGCAGCCAAAAATAAATAAATAAATTTATAAAAAAAGAAAAGAGTATCATGTAAACAATTTTTAAAAAACTGATTTTCTGCCTCAGACATTCTACAACTTAAAACCATACTTACAGGCTGGCTTCAAACTGATTTGAAGCTGTGTGTCACTTAAAGACTAGACATTAAGTTCAGAAGCAGATATGAAAAACAGCATAACAAAAACTCAAATACTATTACCCCAAATAAGTTTTTACTTTTTCTCTCCTTGGCCAGACAATGCTTTCATTTAAGCGAGGGAGATTTACACTCAGTGAAGAAACCTTAATAACTATCTGCTCAAACTAACTTACAGATAGAAAAACCTATGATCCACAGGTGAAATGTTCTGCGTAAAATCATATAGCTAGTAGTAAATAGCAGAACCAGTAAGGTAATGCAAAAAACATGGGCTTCAGAAAGGAAAAAATTCTAAACGTTAAAAATTCGGGCTCCCCTAATTACTAGTTGAGTGAGTTGGGTAAGTTACTTAACCACTAAGTCTGTTTCCTCATCTTTAAATAAGGGATAATACTTGTCTCACAGGGCTCTTGTGAGGATTAAAAGTAAGTAAGCGTGTAGTAAGAACTCATTAAATTCCCTTTTCCTTCCTCTCCTTAGCTCTCAATTCAAAACGTATTCTCTCCAATAACCCAATGCCAGTCAATAACCGTTTTTACAGGTATGCAGAGGAACAGAAAATCGAGGAAAACTAAATGAATTCATCATAAATCTATACTCATTCAATTTTTTAAAAATAATCTATTCGAATGATTCTGAGCTTATTTTCTCCCTATGGCTTTGCTCATTAAATGTCCTATCTTTATAAAATGATAAAGTAGATGGCACTTCAGGTAATATCCTTACCTGAAAAACCTGGGCACTCCATAAAGCCTCCACCACTTGAATTTTTTATAGCTGGTTTATTGTACAGTCTGGAAAGCTCTGTACTATGCACATCTTTACAACCATCACCTACCTTGTTCTCAGAAATCAGTTCAAAGAGACTATAAGCCCACTCCTGACACTTTAATGTAGAGCTGACCAAATACCTCCCTTTACACCCACTATCGGGCATTTGGATTTCCATCCTAGCACAAATGTTTGACTGTAATCTCCTAAAGAACAGGAACTACATCTCGCATGGCCAATACAAGCTACTACAGGGCCAAGTGACAGTAGCAACTCCATGCCCACTGGCAGAATTAATGTTGTCAAGTTTTGAGGATTAGAGGAAAAACTGAGGAATTGGAATAAACTGGAAAAAAGGATGTGATCCAATGTAAATATTGCCTAAAATCATCCTAATTTGGAAGGTCAGTGAATTAGCGAAAGATTTCATAATAGACTGTCACCAGAAAATTTTTTCAGAAACTACTCTGGTTTTATATGAAGAAAATTAAACTAGGAATCATGATCCTGACGTGGGTTTCCATCTGGATCTATCACTAACTGCTTATGTAAACTCGGTCTAACTAATCTAGCCCTACAAATCCCCAGCTATAAAACAGAAATATCTCTGCCTTTACGTACCTAAAAGGACTGCTGTCTGGATAACAACAGTGAAAAATCTTTCCATAAAACCTTTTATAAATGTAAAAGGAAACCCATGAGCGAAGTATTAAATTAGATATAATACAGCAATATTTAAAATGGCCCACAACTTCATGGGCTTTCCTGGTGGCGCAGTGGTTGAGAATCTGCCTAATGCAGGGGACACGGGTTCGAGCCCTGGTCTGGGAGGATCCCACATGCCGTGGAGCAACTAGGCCCGTGAGCCACAACTACTGAGCCTGCGTGTCTGGAGCCTGTGCTCCACAACAAGAGAGGCCGCGATAGTGAGAGTCCCGCGCACTGCGATGAAGAGTGGCCCCCGCTTGCCACAACTAGAGAAAGCCCTCGCATAGAAACAAAGACCCAACACAGCAAAAATTAATTAATTAATAAACTCCTACTCCCAACATCTTCTTAAAAAAAAAAAGGCCCACAACTTCAGAATTATTCTAAATAAACTAGTCTAAGCACGTAAATAATTATTGTTGCTAATAAATAAATGGATACTTCTAAAATATATTGTACTTGAAAAGTCAATATTCAAAATAAAACTGACTTCTTTATAATTACTGAGCATTCAGAGTCAACATATGGAATACGATGAAATAACATATTTTGTATCTTTTTCGTTTACAAAAGCTAGTTCTCATTTTGTAAAGTTTTACTATATGCTGTTTGGGCTGGATACTCGTGGTCTGTACAGGCAAAACATGGTAAAGGCAAAAGTTGAGGGCTTCCCTAGTGGTGCAGTGGTTAAGAATCTGCCTGCCAATGCAGGGGACACGGGTTCGAGCCCTGGTCCAGGAAGATCCCACATGCCGTGGAGCAACTAAGCCCATGCACCACAACTACTGAGCCTGCGCTCTAGAGCCTGCGAGCCACAACTACTGAGCCGGCATGCCACAACTATTGAAGCCCACATGCCTAGAGCCCATGCTCCACAACAAGAGAAGCCACTGCAACGAGAAGCCTGCGCACCACAACAAAGAGTAGCCCCTGCTCACGGCAACTAGAGAAAGCCCACGTGCAGCAATGAAGACCCAACGCAGCCAAAAATAAATAAAATAAAAATAAAATAATTTTTTTAAAAAAGTTGAGATGCCAAATGAATAAAAACATATACTCCTTTAAGACAATTTAGCCATTATAAAATACACTTTTCCCCTTTAGCTCCCAAAGGGCATCCTAGGAGAGATTCCAATTAACTATCAGTATCAAGAAGAAATCCAGATGTATAATTCTTATGCAGTTTTTTTTTTTCCCTAAATCACCTTGGTCTCTGATCCACAGTTCATAAAATTGGAATTTTTAACCTTCCTGATGAATTTATACAACAATCTCATTAACTACATCTAATTAACTCAAAATTAGTGATAATTTTAACTTCTGCTATGTCAAATTGAAAATGCTTTCCTAGTTATTTCAAAAGGGGACATTTAACTACCAAAAAGAATCTTATCTGACTCAAATATTGTTTTTAAAAAGGGCACTGTATTTTCAAAATTTGTTCTAACGTTCTCAATCACCAGGTAATGACACACAACATTAGTGACTGACTTCTTCAATTTTTTAAATACGCTGGTTAGTCTAGCACGTAGCTAGATAAAGTTGTGATTCTTAACCATTTTGGGAGGGTCACAATCATTTGGAAACCTGATGAAAGTCACAAACCTCCTAGAAAAATGTACACATGCACCAAAATATCCATAACAATTTCAGGTGGTCCTGGACTACCTCTCCCCAGTCTAGAGAGAAGACCTCAAATTCTATTACTCCTCGTTAACTTTCCCTTTTTGGTTTTGAGAAAGTAAAAAAACCTCCCCATTTTTTTCTTTCCTGCAATTAAAGGATACCATCAGAATAACTAAGTTCAAAAGCCAGAGCAGGTAAAAACACTACTGTAAGCTAACTCAAAAATCTAGGGCTTCCCTGGTGGCACAGTGGTTAGGAATCTGCCCACCAATGCAGGGTACACAGGTTCGAGTCCTGGTCAGGGAGGCTCCCACATGTCGCGGAGCACCTGGGTCCATGCACCACAACTACTGAGCCTGCACTCTAGAGCCCGCGAGCCACAACTACTGAGCCCACGTGCTACAACTACTGAAGCCCGCGCGCCTAGAGCTCCGTGACGAGAAGCCACCGCAATCAGAAGCCCGGCCGCTGCAACAAAGAGTAGCCCCCGCTTGCGGGAACCAGAGAAAGCCCGTGTGCAGCAAAAAGACCCAATGCAGCCAAAACTAAATAAATTAAACAAATAATTTTTTTTTTTAATTCCAGAGTTACACAGCTTAACTAACGGCTTACCCCTTCTTTATGTTTTTCCTGGATAAGTGTTCTCACCCTTGGCTTCACACTGGACTCACCTGGAGAGCTTTAAATTATACTTGATGCCTGGGTCCCAGCCTCAGAGATTCTGATTTTAGTGACTTGAGCATCGGCATTTTTAACAGCTTTAGGGTGATTCTACTGAGCAAACAAGGTTGAGAACCACTGTCCTAGACTGTCGTGGTATTTAAACCTGTATCTGAATCGGGTATTGTTAATTTTCAAAATGGAGGGAGGGAAAAGATGGTTGTGGGTGCTTTTTAAGTGTGGCCTGGCACTGAACACGGGTTATCCTCCAACCACCTCATGGCTATAAGAACACCTCTTTTCTCGCAACAGCGGTTCTGCTTAGTGCTATGTAATTTCTGAAAGTTCATCAAAGTTGATATCCATGCTTAGGCAATAGGTCTTTAAATGCTTTTTGTTTGGTTCATTTCTACATGAAGCAGGATTGCCTGAAGTTCTCAGAATATCCATATGTGGACCCTACCCAACATAAATTTTTGACAAAAATGTGGACTCAAAAAGCATTAGCAAACAGCCCTGAACTATCTCCACACAAGTGCTTTTTCAGCTTATGCTGCACCAATTAAGAGTGCATAAAGATGTTAAAAAAAAAAAAAAAAAAAAAAAGAGTGCAAAAAGGTTCTCGCAGTTAAATCAACTTGTTCCGAAGCCCTTTTATTCGAGCCCACGTAAAGAATTCCAACAGAGAATAGCTGTCTTATAACAAAATCAACATCTAGTAAACGCTTCGGACAATAAAAGTTGCAAGGAAAAAGATGACCACAAAAGAAGAGTGAAGGTTCTCTGGTTCGTAAGCCACGAAACCTGAGTTTTCTCCCACATCAAACCAGAGAAAAGCTGGAGCGTAAAATGAGCAGGGAGGAGTTGGGAGAAGGTGCTCGTTGGGCCAGAAAGCGGGCCAGAGGTTCAGATGAATGGATGGGTGTTCGTAAGGAGAATCGGGGAGGCCCAACACAGGCCGGGGGTAGGGCGGGGGGCAGTATTGATGGGGGAGGTGGCGGACAACTATAGAAACAGCCTGCGCCGGGGGAGAGGAAGCCACCGCAGGTAGCCGGCCCGGGGTCCCCAGAGATCGGTAGGGGCGCAGAGGCCCCTCTCCCTCAGGGGGCAGGGGCGGGAGGCCCGGCGCGGCCGCGGGGAGCCCGCCCCGAGGGCGGCGGGTGGCCAGGCCCTCGGCCGGGAAGGGGCCGCGCCGCGAGCTCCGAGGGCACGTCCGAGGCCGCCAGCCGGGCGGGGCGTGGGCTCCCCGCGGAAGGTGCGGGGCAGCGAGCACGGCGCTGACAGCTGCGCAGGCTGCAATTCGCCCAGCGCGGCCCCCGGGGGCTGAGGGCGCCGCGCAGGCCCGGCCGCCCAGGGATCCGGCCCGCTCCTCCCCTCCGCCCGCGCCGCCCAGAGCCAGAGGCCCCGCACACCGTTACCTTGTCGCAGTAGAGCCCCACCAGCTGCTTCATCCGCCAGTGTGGGGCGGTGAAGACGTCCACTTCTTCGGGGAAGGGCGCCATCGCCACCGCCTCAGCCTCCGCCTCAGCAGGCGCGGCCGCCGCCTCTCCATAGACACCCTCGCCGCGGGGCAGAGGCGGTGCCCCCCCCTGCGCATGCGCCCGCCCCGTCGGAGCGCGCGCCCGGGCTGCCGGGCCGGCCGGGCCGCGGGGGCGCGCGGGTCGCCGCCATGCGGTCCCTGCCGCACCACGTGACCGGGCGCGCGGCGGAGGCTCGCGCTTTCACCTCCCCGCTCAACTCACGTTGCTCGTCCTCCTTCTGCGGCAGAAAAAGAAACCAAGTCGTTTCCCTGTTTGTCTGTTATGTTTCGCAACAGAAAACACATGATCTGGGAGGAGGGGGTGTCGTTTTAGGGTGCTGTCAAAGCCTTTTTCCTCTCTGCCTACCAGGTCTTGAGGCCGAGGCAACCGAGTACAATGGCCGCGGTCGGCCCGACCGCCCGGTCCGCCTGGGCGACTGCGCTGTGCGCGCCCCGGCCCTCCTGAGCCGCCCTTCGCCTCCCTACCCATGCCGATGCCGGCCCGGCCGCCGGCCCGAGCGCCGACCTCCCTGCCCGCTGGTCAGAGGTCCCAGCGATTGGGGGAACCAGGACTGGGGGCTCCCAAAACTTGCGCCCCATGAGGAAAACGGGGACGTGGGACAGGACCGGACAATGGCGGCCCGTGGGCTCGGGGCGGGCTTGGAGCCTGGGTCTGGAGGCTGGGCGGGGACCACGCATCTCCTCCGGGGCGGCCGAAAGGGAAGGGCCGCGTGGAATTCTGGAGACTCCAAGGAGGGAAAATGTCTTCTGGGGATCAAGGAGGTAGGAATGTACCTCAAGCACAGCGACGCTAGTTCAGGGATGTCAGAAAGGCCTTGGGTGCTGGGCAGGAGGGTAAATAATGAGAGAAGGTTAGTGCGGAAAAGAAGTTCGAGACACATCCCTCCATTTTAACCCGAGGCTCAGAGAGAAAGGAGACAAACCAGGTCACTGCCAAGAAAAAGGTCAGTCTGGCTCTTCCCGACAGGTCTGGCTCTTCCCGACAGGTCACCTCCCGGGGTCCTGGGTCCTGGGAGGGCCCCAGCCCTCCAGGAGACCTAGGAAGACCCTATTCCGGGCTTTGCTCATCCAGATCAACCCTGGACTGGCTGGCTGGAGGATTAATAGACACAGAGAAATGGGAGAAAACAGGGAAGGCTGAGAACCTGGGAAGGGTTATGTTATTTGCTTAATGACAATAAACTCCAGGAGTGCAAGAACCGGATGTTCTGTTCACCCCTTGTATCTGTATCGTCTATCACAGTTCCAGGACAATCTAAGGGCTTGATAAATATTCAATAAATGATGGAGTAGAAGGTTGTAAGAAAGAACTTTGCAGAAGAATGCATTTGTTTGTCTCTAATCTTACTATGTGCCATTTATTGAGAGGCAATATGAGAAGTGTTTAAAAGCACAGATTGGAGATGAAGTTGGATTCCTCGTTTGCCATATACTACATGTATGACCTTGAGTAAGCTACTGTGACTTCTCTGTGCCTCAGTTTCCTCGTATATAAAATGGGGTTAATACAACCATGAACTCAGTGCTTGTGCCTGCCTCAAATTCAAACGTTGAAACCCTACCCCTCATGTGTTATTAGGAGGTGGACCTTTGGGAGATAATAGGATTAGATGACATCATGAAGGTAAAACCCTAATAATGAGTCCCCTAGAGAGCTTGCTTCCCTTCTCTGCTCTTCCCCATGTGAGAACACAGGGAGAAATCAGCAGTCTGGCCCTCACCATGCTGACACCCTGATCTTGGACTTCCAACCTCTAGGACCAGGACAAATTTCAGCTGTTTATAAGCCACCCAATCTATGGTATTTTTTTATAACAGTCTGAGCTGACGAAGACAAATACCTACCTCATAGGATTGTTACGAGAATTAAGAGAGTTCATACATTTGAATTGTTTATAATAGTACCTAGCACATAGTAAGTACTGTCTGTAAGCTATCATTATTAAATAAAACAAATCTGTGAGGTAGTACTGTAGGAAACTAAGTATTGAAGGCATTCTGGTAATTACCTAGCATCCCACAAATTAGCGAGTAATCTGGACATATAAATCTAGGTCCAATAACACCGTCCCAGGCACCCTGTTAGTTGTGTGGGATACAGAGACGACGGTTTATACAGAGTCTGTCCTAGAAACAGGAATAACACCTAAGTAATAGAATATAGATAAGGCCCTTGATATCTCTCTCCTTTTCTCCCATCCTCTCCCCTTCTCCTTTCTTTTAAAACTCTACTCTTTCACTATGGCTTTGCCTCTATATTTTTTAATACCCCCCAGAAGACATTTTCTTATTTTCCATCTATTTCTTTACTTCATTCTGATCTGTCACTCTAGCTATCTTGGAATGTAGACCCAGACCTCAGGTCAACCAGTTATATAGAGCAATGAGCTCCATGAGAATATGCACATAGTTTTATCCTCAGCACTTAGAACAATGCCTATCTTACATACACTTAGTACTCAATAGTTGAATAAAGAAAGAAGGAATGAGGGAAGTTCATGGCATTCTGTAATTTCCTCGTTTTAACTAGCTTTTAATACACCATGTTTTATTTCCCAATACCTGTTTGTGTCTGTTGTTCACCCGTGTACCCCTAGAACCAAGCACATTAAATATGTGTTTAACAACAAAAAAGTCCATCCACCCACAGTTTCACTGTAACCTAGAATTTGAAGCTGTGTAGTTAGCTAAACTACAGCCACGTTGGACTGGCCATTTCAGGGAATTTAAGATGACAAAATGAAAGAAATAAAGTAATATAAAAAAATAAGTCCTGTGGGTCATTCTTCCCTTCAGAAGTTATTAACATTTGCTCCATATGCTAAGATAATAATCACCTGATATATCCAGAATAAATGATTGATTTACATTAAACTTTAGCCCCCAAAAAGAAGACATTGATCAGTGTAGTATCGTTTTTATGGATTCCTACAACTACATCAGATCAGGAACTGTTATTAAGCTAAGGTTGTCGGTTTAATCATGCCTTTATGATTTCTTCTGGTAAATGAAAGTGAAGGAATTCTAATAGACCATCTAGCTGTGGGTAACAAGGAAAGTAGATAAGGCATGTGAACAGAGCAGTGAAATTCCAAAGTGTATAGTGCCTGGTGGATTGGTAATTCGTTCTTTCTTTCTCTCATTCTCTCTGAAAACAGCATGCTACAGGGGAAGAAAATGCCAAATCATGCCCTGGTGACCTAAATGTATGATGACATGAGGCCTCTTCACTGGTATTTTCCAACCCTGGTTTTGAGGGCCCTGGAGAGGGTTACTGGTCAGGGAAAGTCAGTTCTAAGGCATTTATATTTAACTCCATTTAGCTGAGTATGTGACACAGCACTTTACCCTGCAGCGGGTTACTTGTGAAAGCAAGAAATGAAGAGCTGTTGCTATCCCCAACAGCTGGAATCCCAGTCCTAACTCAGTACCAGAGTTGATGCTTACTGTCAGTCAAAATAGCCAATCAACAATTGCTGCAGGTTGATTTAGGAGTAAAGCTCTTAGCAGGGATGATGGCATTATTAAAAGAAAAGATAGCCCACTGAGTTGGAATGTGAGGCCAAATGCTACGGTTTGTTTTGGTTTTGGGGGGTTTTTTTTTCATTTTCCTTTCAGATACTTTATATGCACATGGACCTCAGAAAATGAAATATACATAAGCCTGCATTTTGCCCCAAACTTTTACTTTCTTTCTTTAAACTTAAGTAGTGAATGCTATTTCCCCATTGGTTTTCACTATATACAGATGAGTGCCTGTGTGTATTCGTTTGCTGGGGCTGTCATAACAAAATATCACAGACTTAAACAACAGAAATTTCTCCTCTCGCAGTTCTGGAAGTCCAACACTGAGGTGTTAGCAGGTTTGATTTCTTCTAAGTCCTCTCTCCTTGGCTTGCAAATGGCCACCTTCTCACAGTGCCCTCACATGGCCTTTGCTCTGTGCTTGTGTATGTCTGGTGTCTATGTCCTAATCTCCTTCTCAAATAAGGACACCAGGAAGATTGCATTAGGGCCCACCCTAACCACTTCATTTTAACTTAATCACATCTTTAAAGGCCCTGACTCCAAATACAGTCACGTTCTGACATACTGAGGATTAGGACTTCAACATATAAATTTGGGAGGAACACAATTCAGCCCATAACACTATGGAAAGAAAAGCTTGTCACAAAAGATATAATAAAATATTTTGCACAATGACAAAAATAATTGGAAACAACTAGCTATCAACTGGATATTAGATAAATAAATTATAGTACATTCATTCAATGGACAAATAGGCATCTGTTAAGAAGTATAAGGTAGATCTATGTTTGCTGATATGGAATGAAACCAAGATGTTCTAAGTTAAGAAGAAAAACAATGTAGAGAACACTTTGTTAAATATGTTCTCTTTTGTGTTTAAAAAAAAAAGTATAGTATGTGTTTCTAGGATAAGATAGCAGAAATTTGTGAGCAGGGCTTCTAGGATGGGAAACAGTTAAATGCCTTTTAAATACATACCCTTTGATACAGTTTTAATATTTTACTGTGTTCACCTATTGTTCTTACAGTTATAAAAATTTGTTAATAATAATGCATTTTAAAAGACTTTTAAATCTTTAAAAATACTAAAATGTTCGATTATATATAATCAGTAGCAACTGGGCTAATTGCAGGTAGAGCCATTTTATGTTTATCCCAAAATTGTATCTAATCTGCTCTGCCTCTGGTTACTCCGCTTAAGACGCCCTTGGGTCCACATCAATTTTCCTGGTATGACTGGAAGCATCTTTGAGGGTAGGGATGGTGTTTTTAATGACCTTGGGGAAACAGGTATGATATAAGGTTAACTGAAGAAAGCAGAATCAAAATTGCACATAATCCATAACAAGCTTACAAAAATGCATAAAAAGGGTGGCATAAATGACACAAAGCCTTAATGTCTCCTCTGATTGACAAAATTATAGATGAGTCCCTCCCTCCCTTATATTTTTCTATTCTTTCCAATGTTTTAAATGAGCATGTTTACTTTTAATGTCAGAATACAGAAATGAATATAATAGAAACAACCTTATGGCAACTGTATTTTATAAATGCATTTGAAAGGGGATAAAAGGAAATACATCAAAATGTTGACAGTGACTATCTTTTGGTGTTGGGACTGTGGCTGATTTAGGGGAGAGGGGAGCTACTTTTTTCTCAAAATTTTAACAAAACTTTTTTCCAAATTTTGTATTTGAAAAACAAAATTACGTTTTTTTAAAGATTTCAGTTTAATTAATATCAATCACCGTTAGATCCATCATTTCAGAGCTATATCCAGTCTCTCGGAAGCCCCAGCCTACTGCACAGACATATAGAGTCCTGGAATGCTTCCTGTACCTGTGCCTGGAGACTTGCGCCTTCACCTCCTGCCACGCGGTCCCTTCCTTCTGACATGGGCCTTTCCCAGCTTGTCGGTATAAAGCCATTCCAGTGAGTTCTAGCTGACTTCTCTTCTTTAGACCACCAAGCCCCTGTTGCACTTCCTATAGGACATACACACAGGACCGTCTTCACTTTGGCTAGGCCGCCCTAGCTGCCAGATCTTTTCAAAGTCCAAATAGTTGCTAGAAAGTTGGGGTGGGGGGGATCTACCACATTGGGCATTTTCCTGTTCCGTGGCCCTTTGTGCTCACAGTGAGTTTGTGTCCATTCCGAGAACTTTAAGTTTGCATTTTTGGAGCACATTCTTGACTAAAAGAATAAGGCATCAGGGACTTCCCTGGTGGCCCAGTGGTAAAGAATCCACTTTACAATGCAGGGGACGCAGGCTCAATCCCTGTCAGGGAACTAAGATTCCACATGCCACGGGGCAACTGGGCCCGCGTGCCACAACTAGAGAAGAGACAACCCGCACTCCACAACTAGAGAGAAGCCCGCACGCCACAATAAAGAGCCTGCGCACGACAACAAAAGATCCTGCGTGCCTCAACAAAGATCCTGCATGCCACAATTGAGACCCAACGCAGCCAAAAATCAATTAAATAAATAAGAATGAGTCATCAGATTGCAATATGGGTGCTACTTACTGTGCCCTTTTATTCAGGGTGTGGAGCTCTCTCCCCTAGAGGTGATTCACTGATGCCTCATACATGAAAAAAAGACATGCTTGGACATATACAAAGGCATAGGATAACAGAAGAGCTGAGAAGAGCTGAGAAGAGGAAGAGACATAAAAGAAAAAGGGATAGATAGGACAGAAATTAAAAGATGAGGAAAAACAGAGTGGGGGAAGGATTAAAGGAAAGAGAAAAGATACAGGTGGAGGTAAACAGAAGAAAACAATAATTAAGATGTATTGATGTCTTAACATGTATTATAAGTGCTTTACATGAACTGTCATGTGTAATCCTCACAACTATCATATGTGGAAGGTTCTACTGTTTTTCCCACTTGACGGGAAAAGGAAAATAATGTTTAGAGTTATTGACTTGTCCAAGGTCATAGAGCTAGTGAGTGGAAAATCAGGGATATAAATCTATGTCTTCCTCATCCTACAACCTGTACTTAACCTTATACTGAAAGACAGCTCTCTGTCATCAGTTTATGTCAACAAACTAAATGCCTAATATGTGCTATTGACCTCTGAACAGGAGCGAAAGGTGACAAAGAAGAATGTAGGCCACTCCACAAACTGTATGTGTCCAAATATAGAGTACTTCAGTTCCTTAGATTATCTTTGGAAAAGAAACAGTTTAGGTAATGTGAAGACCATAGTTTACTCCAGTAGAAATGTGGAGATAAGATGTACACAGTGGTCCATAATGTTTCTTTGCAAAAGTTCCAGACAGGTAAGAGCCTTCCATTCCCTAGACATACCCGTGTATCGCTTACCTGTTCTTAATAAATATTGCCAAGTCAACACCAACTCCAATCAAAGGCTCTATTATGAGCTAACTTGCTGAACGATGCAGTGAATACGGCCCAAGGGAAAGGTGTCGACTACTATCACAGACAACTTGACTTAGCTGTTTGCAACATGTAGTGAGGGAAAGAATCACAAGTTTCTGGAATGGAAAGGAACAATAAGTTTCCTGTAAATTGTCAGGCTTACATTCATTGTAATGATGAAATCAGGTCGGTGATTGCTTAATCTCTGCCTACAGAGAAGGGAAAGAAGTATTTAGGGAAATATCAGTTCTGTTTCCTTCCTTCCTCATAAACCCAGAACACAGTTCAAAAAATATCCCCAGGTACATAAGGCAACTCCCAGGAATTTTTAAAATGCTAAGAGCTATGTAGGCAGAAAGAAACAAGAGTGTCTGATTTCCATTAATTGACTAATAGCTGGGTTTGGGGGGAACAACTTGTTTAATACATAAAACATTGGCCTGAGTTCTAATTCCATCTCTGCCACTAACTACCTTTCCATGGGACCTTAGGCAAATCAATGGCCCACTCTGGGGCTTCAGTTTTCTCATCTGTACAGACACTTTTTGAGAGTGATAAGGGGTGATAATTAATACATATTGATTAATCTATGACACATGTAAAAACGACTCTGCCAGGCAAGTGCTTCTCTATTATGGGAAATCAGTCACCAACAGCCCAGATCAAGGGTTAATTGACCTTTAACCAATCATTATTTTCTTTATAACTAGTTTGTGATTCGTTCCAGTCACTTTTCCTAAAATGTCTCTACCAGGATGATTCTTTGGATGACTATAGATTTTTTCCCTTATGTGCAAGATTGTAATAAAACATTGGCATATGCTTGTGATAGAACTGTTTGAAAGTATTCTTTAACAATAGAGAGACAGTAAGGCAAAGTGGGTAGGAGTGCGGACCCAGTTTCCTCACCTGTAAAATAGGACAGTGAGTCTCTACCTCACAGGATATCCTGAGAATCACATGTTATATAGAACTTAGCAAAGAGCCTGGCACAGGAAACACTAAATATTAGCTGTTACTTTCACCTATAAAATGAAGAGATTGGACAAGATGCTTTCTTTGGTCTCCTCCAGTTCTCAGTCTCTGGGACTCCAGAAATAGCACCTTGAAAGACTTTTTTTTTTTTTTTTTTAGT
>NW_006790988.1:518991-519803 GCF_000442215.2 Lipotes vexillifer
CCCCTTCATCGGCCGGCGGACTCTCAACCACTGCACCACCAGGGAAGCCCGAAAGACTTTTTTTTTTTTAGGTTAATTCTACAAATAAATTTAACTGGAGAAAGGAGGGACTCAGATTTGGCTGGTAAATGACAGAATATACGAAACGACAGTGGCTGAAACAAGATAGAGGTTTTCTCTTTGTTTCATGGTATTAGTTATCTATTGCTGTATAACAGAGTATCCCAAAACTTAGTGGCTTAAAACATTTGTTTCACAGTTTCTGAGGATCAAACATCCCAGAGTGGCTTAGCAGGTCATTCTAGCTTAGGTTCTTTCATGAGGATACAGTGAAGCTGACAGTCTAGCCACATAAAATAAAATAGCAAGTCATATTGACTGAGTCTGCAGGGAAATAATAAGTAAGAGATGGTTGTGAAATACTTACCAAAGGTAAATGCCCAATTTGAGTCAGCTTTAGGATGGGTCGAAATAAAAGGAATGCTATTATTCATGAAGAATCATAGACTTACACATGTTTAATCTTGCCTGTCTCTAACTGAACATTCCTGAAAAATGATATCCCTTTTTTTTTTTACACACAACTTAATACTTCTATGATCTTCCTCTCCAAACGTAGGGGTAAATTACACATTGATGATAGCCATCAGTCATTGAAAGACTAACTGTATACCAGGCACCACATTATCTGACAACACTGTGAATTAGGTTCTGCCAACTCAGTTTTACCAACGAGGGAATCAACGCTCAGAGGTACAAGTTGAATTTGAAGCCAGATCTCTCATTTTCACTGTACTGCGATGCTCTTTCCC
>NW_006790988.1:519862-528292 GCF_000442215.2 Lipotes vexillifer
CCCTCTTGTACAGCATACTTCACTTTCTGTTAAACACAAGTCCTACCATATAGCCTGCCTGCCTAGAGCTTCATCAGTGAAAAGGGGTGCAGACAGTGGGAAATAATATGTGGCAGAACAGGAGACAGAATACGTACTGCTTCAAGGTTCTTAGCTAAATGCTTGCTCTCAGCTAAATTAATGAGATAAGCTCTGAAATAATAATTAAGAGTTAATAAACTGTATGGTGCTGACAATGCAAGTACAATAAGACTTCAACCAGAGAGCTCAGATGCCAAGGGTACGTGAACTAGCCCCATCCCTTACAGTGTTATTCAGAATATAGTCCTCTGGTAACCTGATTCAGAACACATCCCATCCTTTTAAAGATCTGATTTCTGAGACTCACCCTTGGAAATTTGATTCAATACATGTGGGGCAAGATCTCAGACCCTATACACAATTCCTATGTAACTAAAGTTTGAAAAATACTATCCCAGTTTTTAACTACACATCCATAATTAAAACTGGTTCTCAAACTTCATAAGGTGGTTGTAGAATTCATGGAATTCATGGTATCATTTGGAAAACACAATGACATGATACACTAAATGTAATATAGCTAAATTTGCATGATAGATTACTACATGAATGATACAGAAATGAAACAGACTTCAGGAATAAACAGAGAGGAGCTCAAATCTCTCCATAATTATGCAACTATGGGCAAGTTCCTGAACATTTCTGAGCCTTAGTCTCCACTGCAGTAAAATATCGATTATAATATCTTGACAGGTTATTGTGGAGATTGAAGATTATACATACAATGCTTGGCATATAGTAGCCATTCACTTAATGACAGGTATTTTTATTATTAAACATTTAACACTATGTAAAATAGGACACTGTATCTTAATAGACTCTAGTGTTAAGAGATATTAGAAGCCAGAGGTTCAAAATGGTTTGAGCCATTATAGTGGTTCAGCATACCAGTGTGGGAATCAGATTGTCTGGGTCCAATCCCAGCTGATCTACTTTCTCACTTGCTACTAGCAGAGTAAATCACAACTTCCTTTGCCTTCTGGGAATGAGGTTTTGGGGTATTTTTTATATAAATTTATTTATTTTTGGCTGTGTTGGGTCTTTGTTGCTGTGCGCGGGCTTTCTCTAGTTGCGGCGAGCGGGGGCTACTCTTTGTTGCAGTGTGTGGGCTTCTCATTGCGGTGGCTTCTCTTGTTGCAGAGCACAGGCTCTGAGCGCACGGGCTTCAGTAGTTGTGGCATGCAGGCTCATTAGTTGTGGCGCACAGGCTTAGTTGTTCTGCGGCATGTGGGATCTCCCTGGACCAGGACTTGAACCCGTGTCGCCTGCACTGGCAGGGGGATTCTTAACCACTGTGCCACCAGGGAAGCCCCGAGGTTTTTGTTAATATTGTTAAGCCACAAGCCTGTTTACTCTTTTGCTAAATAAACTGTAAAATGGAAATAATATAAATTATCTGACAGCATTGTGTGAAAATTAGATGGGATTATACAGGTAAAGTTTATAACAGTGCCTGGCACATAACCACAGTTCTTTAAAAAACAAAAACCCACTCATTTCTATTGTTATTCAACAAACACTGTGTGTCAGAAATTCCAGACTCAGTATATCCAAAAGTGAACTCACCATTTTCTCTGTCCTCTGAGCCTGCCAAGTCTTTGTATTCTCATCCTGACTGTTATCACTGTTCATCTAGTCACCCCAGCTAGAATAACAATAGCAAACAAATTTGAGTACAAGGCCCTCTGCTAAGGACTTACGGTATTAAATTCTATCTTTTCACAGAATGGCTGTATGGAGTGTACGTACTATTATCCTCCCTACTTTACAGATGAAAAGACTGAGATGGAAGAGATACATAATTTGCCCAAGGCTATCCCGTTAATAGCAGAGCCAAGATTCTAATGTAGGCAGTCTAGCACCAGAATCTGTATCTTTTAATGTATGATACAGTCTCTAGAGATTTTAGAGTTATTTTAAAAGCTCTCTCTATCACTTGAATATCTAATAAAATACACAGTCCTCTTAAAGATCTCTAATCCAACCCCTTCTCTACTCACATTGATATGGACCTAGTTTAGGCCCTACTTACCTTTTGCTTGAACTACTAGTCTCCTGATTGTAGCTTCTTTTCATCCAATCCTTCTGCCAAACCAGCTAGTCAGAAACGTTTCTAACGTAGATCTGATAACTCTCCCTTAATTAAAAACATTTAATGGTGCCCCAATTTCTACAGAATAGGATGCAAATCCTCATATGTGTCATTCAATAAGGTACCTGGTGTAGTACATCACTTACAATATTGAATATATTGCATTTTACTTTTATCCATATGACCATGTCTTTTTCCCCACTAAAGTGAGCCCTTTTTGAAGGTAGGGACATTTTTTCATCTTTAGATAACCCGTATTTCCCCAGGCCCCAGCAGCCCACAGATACAGATGAGGTCACAATACCATTAATATGTGAATCTAAACGATTCACCGCCTCACCAGCAAGTGCAGAATTTGCAGCTTCAGGAGAACCTCCACATCATTACTAAGAAGTGCTCTGAATCCCCAGGGATGTTTCTCACAGGCTCAGTAACAAATTCACTCCCTTTATAGCGATATGGCTACCCCAGATGACAAGTGAGTCACTGTGTCCCTTCCTTTCTTCCCCTGAGCCCTCTATTCTCATATCATCATGTGCTTAGGTGCCAAGGTAGTAAAGAATGGCTTTCTTCTTTGTGACATCCTGTTAAAGAGGTCCCAAAGGAAGGTTACTTGAGCATCACGTATTTAGTCAAGTAGCTTTCAACCGTATTCACTTAGAGCCCTCTAGCTCCCTGGGCATCAGATATGCTCTTGGGAGTTGGAACCAGGGCAAATTTGAGGTACAGCCATACCATCACATTCAAAATCCGTCCTTCACTCCAACAATGGTTTTAGTATTGGTCCAGCTTGTTTCTTTTTCCCTTAAGATGATCTGCCTTGCATAAGTTACCTCAGTAAATTTCGTAAAACTTTTCTGGGGCCACCCTACCAGTATGCCAGATGCACCTAGTTATCTGAATCCGAGTGCCCACAGGGAATGCCCAAAGTATGCACTCCAAGCTACATTTGTCTCACCCCTTCCCATGCCCCTCACCAACTCCATTGCCTAGAATGGAGCTTTGTGCATACCAGAGCCTCGATCAGTGTATTAAAACATGTAATAACAACTGAAATTTTATACCACTTGAGCAGAGCTAAAGTTTATCTGAGGAAAGGAACACAAACTTAGAATGAGACTACCTGACCTTCAGTCAAAACTACACAGAAATCCTGACATTAAGGAAAAAACCTAAACTAAACTAAAAAACAAAAACAAAAACCATGGGCTCTCAGCTGAGATGGATTTAGCTGTTGCTAAGACTCTAATGATTACAGTATACATGCACTTATGTTCTCTAGAGGAGTCCTTCAAAGAAATCTGGGTTGCAAGTTAGTTGTTCAAGACCACATGCCACACCCTTGGGCTGAAGCAAGAGGAAGTTGATTCACTTTCCTTGTGGCCAATTGCAAACAGAATTGCATCAAGTTCCTATTGACACACTCTTTTTTAAAAAGACCATTTAGTTATCTTGTTCCTATAATGCAAATCTTTTAGGCTGATTTAACTTGTCAGATTTTAGATATATGAGATTTGTTGTTGTTGTTGCTCTGAAGACAATGCAGCCTGTTAGGCCATGTGGTATTAATGGAGAAAACTCACCCAATTGCTAACTAGACTAGGGTTTTACACACTGGTAGTGTTTTCAGCTTATTAAATAAGCTTCATTTTAAAAGAAATTACTAGATGTCGAATACTTTCTGGTTTAATGTGAAAATTTAAACCATAATAGTACTGTTAAAAATTGCAACTATTAATTGTGAAAATCTCATTCCACTCTTAATGATTAGAATAATGGTATAGTGCAAAGGACACTTTAATGCATGTCATAGTACTTTGGTTCTACTCTTTGGCTCTTTCACTAAACAACCACATGATCATGGGCAAGCTCTATAACCTTTATGGCAATCTATGAGAAAGCAAATGTAAGAGTGCCTAGCATCACACTTGGCATACTGTATAGGCGTTCAATATTTCTTAAAGTGAAAGTTTCAACACATATTAAACAACTTATACTACTCATGAATTACATACTAAGTATGTATTTGACCCTCCTATTTGACATGTAGATATGGACTCAGCATAACATTCAAATGAGACTAAGCAAAGTCTCATATTGCCTCTAAATGCAAATCAAATGGCATAATATAGTGCTTTGAAAAACAACAGGTCACAAGCTAATTGTGGACTGAAATCAGCAAATCTTTTTCATAGAAAATGCCAGAGCAACTTACTCAAAGTGTGAGCAAGGACTGTACCTACTGCCACAAATACCATGCTCAGCAGTGGCAACTGTTACAAGGAACAATTAATGGAGAGAATGTGATAAATAAAACATGAATTGGTTGCTGTCTTCTCATTTGATTTGAAAGATGGTCAGGAAACATCTAGTGTGATATTTTTCAACTTGTAAATTGTAACATTTTAATAAAACTAATACAAATTGCACTTAAACCATATTTTTTAAGCAAAAAGAATAAAGAATGATGAATTGAAAACTGTTCAACTGCTGGATCTGGGGTGTAAAATAGTGGCAATAAGGAGAAAAATATTTATTTTAAACAGCAAATTTTGATTTCATGCAAGCCACATTCTACAGCGAAAAAAAAGAAAGTACATGAGATTATAATGAAGATAATTTAATATGTGGGTTTATTAAACTGCCAATGGTATTTTTAAATAAAAGCTTAAAATCTTCAAAATTAAATCTCCTTGGAAACAACCTGCTGAATTTATTGATAAAGAAAAGGGAAAAATACATTCAAGTTTCCAGTCTAATTTCTTAGTCTTTCCACCATTGTTAATGATAAAATCTTACTATCATCATTAAAGCATATTGAGAGACAGAAAATGCTTCACATATTTTCTTACAGCATGTTTGGATATGGTGTGTATAACTTTGTATCTAATTAATAAAAAAAATATGCAGAGTGCCAGCACAGTAGCTCATTTGTCTTACTACTGCAGAACATTTAGAAGCAATACTCATCACAAGTCTATAAAGATTTCAAAATCCAATTTGATGATAATAAGCTTCATAGCTTTTAGTTTCTTGGATATATGTAGCAAGATCAGTTCGCACAGGATATGTTATGTTGTTTATATGTAACTTCACACAAAACTGAATTAGATATATTTAGAATAGATAATATATTGCTGGGTAATATATGTTTTAAAACGTCTTATGATGAAAAATTTCAAACTAAAATAAGAATAGAGACAACGGTATAATGAACATCACCATGCACCCAATACCAGCTTCAGTAATTATCAACTAACATACAATATAAGAAAATTCTGTTATCCAAAGACATTCTGGTGATTTCACTGAGGTATTGAAAAACACAGTGAAAGTTTATTTTTGTTAAATATTTAGTACTACTTGGTCAACTATTTTTTTTCCTAGTTGAAAAGCAATTGCTATTTGTCAAATAGTTCCAAAGACAATATCTAAGTAATAACATGACATACTTAACTGATATTTTCAGCATTCTTGATGAACTATCTTAACAACTACAGGGATTTATTTCAACATTCAAACACATCTGAAAGTTCCAAAAGGCATTTCTGTCATGGCAGTAATCACCCTAGCTATTACATGCTCCCCAAGTTTTCACAACATATGGAAAAAATTAAGATATTCTGAAAGAAATAAGGATATTGTACATTTAACTTTTCTGGCACAAACTTTTGTAAAAGCTTTATGGAGGTATAACTGACATACAGTGAACCACACATATTTAAAATGTACAATTTGATCTTTTATAAACACAAGAAGCTTTCACCTGAATCAGGATAATGAATATCCCCACCATCCCCAAGTTTCATGGTATCCTGGGTAAGCCCTCCTTCCTGCTCTCCCCCACCCCTGCCTTTCTGCGGCAACTACTGATCTTCTGTCTCCATATAGTTTGCATTTTCTAGAATTTTATATAAATGGAATCATTTGTCTGACTTCTTTCACTCAGCATAATTATTTTTTAAACTCATCAATGTTGTATATATCAATAGTTCATTCCCTTTTTATTGCTGTATAGTATTCCATTGCATGTTTTCTATCCTATACCAGTTTATTCACTTGTTGATGGACACTTTGGTTATTTCTAATTTTGGTTATTACAAAATGATAGAGCTACTATGAACATTTATGTAAAAGTCTTTGCATGGACAAATATTTCCTTTTCTCTTGGGTAAATATCTAAGAGTAGAATGGCTAGATCATATGGATGCATGCTTAACTTTACAAGAAACTGACAAAGTATTTTCCAAAGTGGTTGTATCATTTTACATTCTTTACACCTGGCAGTATTCTTTGCTCTGAAATCTACTTTGTCTAATAACAATAGTCACTCTAGCTTTCTTTTGATAGGTGTTACCATTACATTTCTTTTTGCATTTTTTTGTTTTTAATGTATTTGCAGCATATAATTAGGTCTTGCTCTCTTATCCAATTCAACAATCTCTGCATTTTAACTGGGGTATATAGAGACAGTAGTCCTCAACTGGAGGCGGTTTTGCACCCCAAGAAGCATCTGACAATCTCTGGAGATATTTTTCAATGACATTTAAAAAATGTAAACACTATTCTTAGATTGCAGGCAGTAAACTAACAAGGTTGCAGAATATAATTTGCCAGTCTCTAGTGTATTTCTTTCTGCCTGAAAGACTGGACTTGCTTTAACATTTCTTGCATTACAGATCTGCTAGTGATGAATTCTTTCAGCTTTGGTCTGAAAAATTATTTTGCCTGTTTTTGAAATATTTTCTCTGGGCATAAAATTTTAGATTGACAGGGTTCTTTCTAATACATTAATTAAGTTTGTCTATTGCTGTCTCAATTGACTATTTTCTAAAAGAAATCTGATGTCATTCTCATCTTGGAAACAATGCCTTTTTTCCTTTGGTGTTTTTTAAGATTTTATCTTTATCACTGGTTTTAAGCAATTTGATTATGATGTGCTTTGGTGTAGTTGTTTTCATGCTTCTTGTGCTTGGGGTTCATTGATCTCCTTGGATCAGTGGGTTTACAGTTTCTGTAATTTAAAAAAAGTTTTAAGCTATTTCCTTAAATAAATTCTTCAGAGTTCTTTCCCCAACTCTTAGTCTCCTATTACAGGTGTATTAGAAAGTTGTGCACAGCTTACTCATTGTCTTGTTTCTGTGCTTGATTTTGGATAGTTTCTATTGACACGTCTTCAAACTCATAAATCTTTTCTTCTGCAATGTCAAATCTGCCATTAATCCCACCCAGTGTTTTATATTCCGCACATTGTAGTTTTCATCTCTAGAAGTTTGGTCTATCTTCCATGTCTCTACTTAACTTTTTGAATGTATGGAATAGTTACAATATAATGTCTGCAAATTTTAACATCTGGATCAGTTTCAATTGATTTGTCTCCTTAGTATGGGTCCTATTTTCCCACTTATTTGCATCTTTGGTAATTTTTGATTGGATGCCAGACAATGAAAGATTTACCTTTCTAGGTACTGGATATTTTTGTATTCCTGGAGGTCTTTGTTCTGGCACAGTTACTGGGGAACAATTTGATGTTTTCAGATCTTGCTTTAAATACAAGACAAGACAGAACAGTGCTCAGCCTAGGGCTAATTACTCCCCACAGTTGAGGCAAGACCCTTCTACGTACTCTATCCACTGCTCTGTGAATGATGCTTTTCCAGTATGTCTTGTGGGAACAGCCATTATTTCCAGCCCTCTTGCAGCTGGGGTCTATTACCTCTAATACTTTCAGGTGGTCCTTTTCTTGGCCTCAGGTAATTTCCTCACTTGCATGCACTGATCAGTACTCACCTGAAAACTCAAGGGAGCTTCTTTCCAGATTTCCAGAGTTCTCTTTCTGTGCAGCTCTCTCCTCTCTAGTACTCTGTGCTGCAAACTCTAGCCACTTTGGTTTCACCAGGCTCTCAGCTCTATCTTATCAAACAAGGGACCCCACCAGGCTCTTCCTGTGGTCCCCATGGCTGTGCTGAGGCCTGGAAATTCTCTCAAGGCAGTAAGCTGGAGTCATCACAGAATTCACCTTGTTTGTTTCCTCTCACTCAGGATTCATGTCCTTTATTGCCTGTTCTTCACTGACAGATGTCCAGTGTCTTTAAAAACATTGTTTCATATATTTTGTCTATTTTTTACTGTTTCCAGCCTGCCTCAAACTTTTAACCATTATATCCCAGAAAAAAAAAAATGATGAATTCAAGAAAAAAAATCTGGTTAGATTCACTGGCTTTCTTTCTTTTTTTTTTTTTTTTTTTTTTTTTGCG
>NW_006790988.1:528737-555945 GCF_000442215.2 Lipotes vexillifer
TTTTTTGCGGTACGCGGGCCTCTCACTGTCGTGGCCTCTCCCGTTGCGGAGCACAGGCTCCGGACGCGCCGCAGGCTCAGCCATGGCTCACGCGCCCAGCCGCTCCGCGGCACGTGGGATCCTCCCAGAACGGGGCACAAACCCGTGTCCCCTGCATCGGCAGGCGGACTCTCAACCACTGCGCCACCAGGGAAGCCCAGATTCACTGGCTTTCTAAGACTCAATCAAAAATTGAGTTATACACACTTGGTAATTAAAGAATATGAAATATTACAGCTTACTTTTCATAAACACTAAAGAATGATTATGAGACATTAAATTTATCATCCTCTTGGATGAAATAAGACTGTCCACTGAAAAGCAGAATTAGTGTAGTACTACTCACTAGTGCTTTAATAGTTAATCCAATTAAAAACAAAGGAAAGAAACAGGGTTAATCGGATATGTGAGAACTGCCCTTGTGTATCTCAGACTGGAATGAACAGACAGCATACTAATCACATTAAATAAAATGTTCCCGATTTTTATTTGTATTGTGTTTATTTGGGATTATTTCTCTATGTTGCATTTAAACATTAGTGAAATTGTATGTAATAAGGTTTTTCCCTTACAAAGTAAAGGTATTATTTCATGAAACTTTTATTTTAGTCATAAACCTTCTTTTCTCCATATCAGCTCATTTCTATTGTATTAAAAAATGATCAAGGTAATGGCTTTAAATGATACATTTATTTGTCATATACCTACAATCACTATTTTTGCAAATTCCCGTCAGTTCACTAAAAAGAAAGCAGTGAGCCTGCCACTACAGTCCACTTTTACACATCAAAAGATGAAGCAACTCAAGATATTTCTGTGAAGTATAACCAGTTTTCTAGAAGATTTTTCACATCACTGATTTCACAGCATCTGTTCACTTAGGTAAGCTGTAGAGGAATGTAACTTCCCCCTAGTTTTCACTTCCTATATTTTGTTACATTAATTCATTTTCTTCAAATTAGTATGAACTTACAGCTAATATTTATAAGACAAGTAAAAACTAAAATGGGAAACAAAGCATAACAATACAAAAAGAAATGAAGGGGCTTCCCTGGTGGCGCAGTGGTTAAGAATCCGCCTGCCAATGCAGGGGACACAAGTTCAAGACCTGGTCTGGGAAGATCCCACATCCTGCAGAGCAACTAAACTTGCACACCACAACTACTGAGCTTGTGCTCTAGAGCCCATGAGCCACAACTACTGAGCCTGCGTGCCACAACTACTGAGGCCCGCGTGCCTAGAGCCCGTGCTCTGCGACAAGAGAAGCCACGGCAGTGAGAAGCCCACACACCACAAGGAAGAGTAGCCCCCGCTCGCCGCAAGGGGAGAAAGCCCATGCACAGCAATAAAGACCCAACACAGACAAAAAAAAAATAAATACATTTAATTAAATTTAAAAATAATAATAAAAAAAAGAAATGATGGCTTCCCTGGTGGTGGAGTGGTTAAGAATCCGCCTGCCAATGCAGGGCACAAGGGTTCGAGCCCTGGTCCAAGAAGATCCCACATGCCGTGGAGCAACTAAGCCTGTGTGCCACAACTACTGAGCCTGTGCTCGAGAGCCAGTGAGGCACAACTACTGAGCCCATGCACCACAACTACTGAAGACCACATGCCTAGAGCCCGTGCTCTGCAACAAGAGAAGCCACCGCAATGAGAAGCCTGCACACCACAATGAAGAGCAGCCCCCGCTCGCCGTAACTAGAGAAAGCCTGCACGTAGCAACAGAGACCCAAAGCAGCCAAAAATAAATAAAACAAATAAATTTATTTAAAAAAAGAAGACATGAGGTGAACAATTCTACACACAAAAAAATATTATTTAGGACCAAATAACTAAATACTATTGTAGCCTATAAAGATTTTCTTGCATTCTTCCTATCCTGGATTTATCAAGCTTCAGGCTTAGGTCCTGTCTAAGACCCCTCTGACTATTACGTTCAAACTCAAGTCTTAGCTATCACACTGGCAATGCAAAAACAGAACCACTCAAGGGAGTGGTTTACTAGTGTGTAAACTTTACACAGTTACACATGTACTGTGTCTTACCTTCTCAGTCACAAAAACTCTAGTTGGAACAGGCAGAAATGCCATCCTGACCACCTCTGACATTTTTCTGATGCATGAAAACCTTCAGACGAAGGCATATACAACTGAAACAAAATTCTGAAAGGAGTATTAGGTGGAAAAAAGCCCTACTTCTATTAAGTTAGCTGGTTGGTCTTTGGCAAATATTTAACTCTCTAGGCCTTAGTTTTCCCATCTGTAAAAATAGGAAGATTAGAGATGAAAAGACTACAGAACACATTTATAATCCTTAATCATGTATATTAGGACACTGTTTGAAAAATATTATTGAAGACTTTCACCTCCTGATATGAATGCAATAAAATGTTTATAAGCTACCACATAAGTATTTTGCCCCACTTCCTGGGAAAAAAGTCAAGCTTTAATCTAGTCAATCATCTACCATTAAATAGCAGTTTATGGGAAATACACATGATAGAACAGATTGAGTGATAGTACAAAGATGAAATTAGCCAAATCCAGAATATGGGAAATTCAACGAGACAAATGACCCAATCTCTATAACAAATAAATGTCAAGGAAAGAGAGGGGAAGAGAGCTAATTGAATATTAAAAGAGACATAAGAAATATCAAATGCAATGTATAGATATAGTTTAGATCCCAATTCAAAGAAACAAGCATGAAAAATAATTTTTTTGAGAAAATTAGAAAAATCTGAACACTGGATATTAGATGAAGTGACAGCTAAGATTTGCTTTAAAATAATTCTGGCTGAGAGTGGGATGGGGTGTGTGAAGTGTGTTCATGTGGCCTGGGTATGAGGAGGGGGAAGGAAGAGAATCAAAACTGGCCAAATATTCATAAAGGTTGAAGTTAGGTGTTGGGTTGTTGGGTTCATTTTACTGTATTCTCTTTGAAAAATTTCATAACAGTAACAAAAAGTTCAAATCTATTAACTTTATGTACATTTACCTGATGTATCATTAGGCCTTGCTGAAGAAATGGAATTCTCTGAGTAGAAAATCTTAACAAAGACAAAAGAAGTAGTCATTAAAGGCCCAATATAATTACCTAACAAGTGATACATTCTATATTTATTAAGAAAAGAAACCACTGAAACCTATAAAATATACCCAACTAGCCTCAACAACTATCAACTCAGGGACCACCTTTTTCCACCTAAAACCCCATCCATAATACCCCCAAAACCCTGGTCTCATATTAGAAATGGCTGTTTTAAAGGCTCACTGGTTTGATTTTGAGTTGCCTTGAAAATAATTTTTTTAGTCTTTGGAGCAAAGACCATTTCCTATGCTTTAACACACCTAGTTCTACTCTCCACATTTGAAAGGTTCAAGATCATACACATATCAATTGTTAAATAAATAAATATACATATATATATATATATATATATATAATTTAAAACAGAAGAATCCACTTACTACCAGATATTAAGATTTATTATAAAACCATAGTAATTAAGACAATGTGATGCTGGTCTAGAGGTAGACAAAAATCATAAGTAGAGACCAGAAAGAGAACCGCATCATAGGCAGACATGATGTATAACAGAGCTGCCAAAGACTATTCAATAAATAGGACTAGGACAACTGTTACTAGCATGGGAAAAAAATGAAACTATATATCTACCTCAAACCAAACTTTAAAAAAAAATCAATTCCAGGTACATTAAGGATTCAAATGTAAAACATTCAGAAAAAAAATGAGAAAATATATTCTTTTACTCTGGAGGTTGTGAAGAATTTCTTAAATAAGACATAGAAGAAGACAGGTTATTAAAGGATAAATCTTAACTTTCATTAAAATTAACTCCTACCCATCAGTAATAAAAAAACAAATAACATAACAGAACAGTGGACGAAGATATAACAGGCATTTTATTGATATAGAAACAAGAAACGCATGAAGATATTCAACTCTCCTTAATTATCAGGAAAATGCAATTAATATGACAATAAGATTCCATTCCTTTCCAACAGACTGGAGAAAAGTAAAGTCTGACAATATCAGGTTTGGGCAAGGATGTAGAACAAGAATTCTCATACATGCCAGTAGGATTGTAAATCGGTCCAAGTACTTTAAAAAAATATTGGTGTTACTAACTGAACTTCTGCATAATCCTACCATCTAGCAATTCTAACTGTATTTGTTTGCTAGGGTTGCCATAACAAAAATACTAGAGACTGGGTGGCTTAGACACCAATTTATTTTCTGAGTTTTGGAGGCTAGAAGTCCAAGAATAAAGTTTGGTTTCTTCCCAGGCATTGCAGATGTCTTCTTGCAGTGTCTTCACTGGCCTTTCTTCCCTGCATGCACATGTCCAGCGTTTCTCTGTATGTCCTAATCTCTTCTTCTTATAAGGACAACAATCAGACCACACTAGGGCACCCCCGCTGCCCCAGCATCATCAAAGGTCTCACTTTAACTTAATTACCTCTTTATTAATAAAGATCCTATCTCCAAATGCAGTCACATTCTGAGATATTGGGAGGTATTAGGAGTAAGGGCTTCAACACTTGAATTTTGGGGAAACCCAATTCAGTCCATGACACCACCTCTAGGCATATTAGCCAGAGAAACTTTTGCACATGTTTGAGAATGCTGAAAAGTTTAGTTCATAATAGTAAACAATATAGCAGATAACTCAAGTGTGTTGTATTTCTAATACAAAATATTATATGGTAGTGAAAAGGAAAGAACTATAGCTACATGCATAAATTTGGATTACTCTTAGAAACAGTGTTAAATGGAAAAAAAACTTAGTTACAAAAGAATACATGCAAAATAACTACATTCATAATAAGGTTAAAAAAAAAGCAAACATACAGTGCATCTTTTGGGGATACACCTAGGTAGCCTTATAATAAACTAAACTCTAAAGAAAAGCAAGGTAACGAATAATATAAAATTCATGATAGTGGTTTCCTCTGGGAAAGAATGAGGGGGAATACATTAAGAAAGAGACATAAGAGACTTAAAAATGTACCTCGGTATTCTATTTCTTAATTAGGTGTTGGGTATTATGTGTTCACTTTTTTATTCTCTTGTGGTATAATAAAAAAATTATTTGATCTTTGTCCCTGGTCGAGTTCCTGAAACCTCCTGAGTTTGCTGAGTGATAGAAATGTCTTTTGTCATTCCTGAGTCCCTTTCAACCACACTTGAGTTTATGCTAATGAGGTGACTCTTGGTGGGTTGGGAGACGCTAGATAGCTTCAAGATAGAAGCTGGTCACCAGAAAAAACAGCCAGGTGATTATAGAGTTGGAACTTTCAGGGCCCATCCCCCAATTTCCAGGGAGGGGAGAGGGACTAAAGATTTTCAAGTAAATAGCCAATGATTTAATCAATCATGCCTACTCAATGAAATCCCATAAAAAACCTTGAAACAACAAGGCTCAAGAAGATTCCATGTTGGTGAACACACCAATGTGCTGAGAGGGTGGCACACCCAGGCAGGCCATGGAAGCTCTGCACTCCCGGCGTCCCATACTTTGCCCCTTTATAATAAAACTCGAGTAGGTAGTATAGCGCTTTCCTGAGTCCAGTCAGTCATTCTAGAGAATTATCACACCTGGGGGTGATAGTGAGCAGTCATGGGAATCCCTGAATTTGGAGTCAGCTGGGTAGAAGTGTAGGTAGCTTTGAGATACTTTAAACTCCTGGCTGGCATCTGTTGTGGAGGCAGTCTTGTGGGGCTGAGCCCTTGACCTATGGGTCTGCTCTAACTCTAGGTGTCAAATTATAGGACATCCAATTGCTGTCACAGAATTGCTGTTGGAACTACATATCTTTAAATGGTGTGTGTGTGTCTCTGTGTGTGTGTGTGTGTGTGTGTGCACAGAAGTGTGCATGCATCATACACACTTTTCTCTTACTGTATATTGTATATTCAATAAGGAAAAATTCAACTACTATGTATTTAAAGTTAAAGAAAGAAAAAAATATGAAGTAAAAAGATAGGCATGTCACCTTTAACCACAGGGAATAGTCTTAAGTACTGGAAGAGCCAGAATTCCCTGTATTTGGAAATTTATCTTTCAGTCTAATAAGAATGGCTTAATTAATTTTATATACAAAACATTATCAATCTGGGCATTTTCTGGCATATTTCCCAAGAACTTATTTAGAATCTGGCACCCTCAAAATTGAACCTCATTGCTATTTGCCTCAGTCCTGAAAGAAGACACTGATCAAACTTACTCACAGGTGGCATTATAACGACAACCATTTGATTTCCTTAAGTTCAGAATTCAAGACTTTAATAATAACTCATAAAGAAGGTACAATTCATGCAAAAAGACCCCACAGAAGCTATAATGCTAATTTTATACATACATGTACAAAATATACATTTAATATAGTCTCAAAATAATCCTTGCCTGAAATATTTACTAAATAATAAGAATGAAATAATTTTTGAACCAAAAAAAAATGGTCTTTTAACTTCCTTGCTAAGTAGAGCACTCATTTAAATATATTTACCTGAAACTGTTCTTAAATTTTTTTAATTAAAGCTAGCATTATCTATTAAATCAGCTTTTAATCATGATCATAGGTTATCCTACAGAAAAAGTATTATTTATAAGGTCACTTTAATATGACATAAATATATGTGTATGTATGTATGTGTGTGTGTATACTATAAATTAATTTATTTATATCATATATATATTTAGAATCCTAGCTGTTTTTCCTCTAAATTATACAAGTCCTTAAAGTTTTCAATCTGGTAAATTTTTAAATGATATACTCACTCCCTGTGAATGTTAATAAAAACTGGCAAAACTTCCGGAATACTTTCAAGAAGAAAGTAAAATAATTAAAATAACTTGAAATGTCGCTGTCTTCATCTTCCTTCTGTTTGGTTAAAGAAATAATAAACTGCTGCAAATTCTATTTCTCACTCTGCTGCAGGTTCATATTTACACACCATCATAGCATATTTAAGGCATAAACAAATGCCTCTTGCAAAAATGTTTTACTGACAACCAGAAATACAAAACAAATCCTTCACAAACTACATTGATAAAAGACTTTATTTCTAGCACTAACCTAAGACTCTCTGTAACATGAATAATTGTTCATTAAACTAAAATCTTCACTCTTTAATAACTCTTAATCATCTATCCAGAAGAATAAATTGTTGAGAATAGACTTGAGTAATCATTCACCCATGTCTCCTGTTTCTGAGTTACTGCTGTCATGGAGCAAGGCAGCATAGATTTTAAAATATCACATAAGATTCTTTTGATTCTTCTCTACATCCTTGAATCTACTGAGAAACATGTATCAACATGTTCAGTTAAAAACAACAACAGCACTGGTCTGAATTCAACACTGCCTTTTACAATTGACCCTTCCCATCACACAGCAATTTCTTTTTGACATATGTGTTATCATTCTAACTCCTATTCTCAAACTGTTCAGGATTTTACTTAGAAATTTTCTTGTCTATCAAAAAACATCCCCCCAATCACTTTCTAGTTCCTCCCAATCCACCTAAAAAAAAGCAATACCTTTCATACGCTGCTCATGGGAGTGCAGAATGGACCACTCTTTAAAGGCCAACTGTCAATATTTATCACATTGACAAAAACATTTCCTCTTTAAACCAGCAATTCTCTTCGGAGAATGTAAGAGTTACCCCTGCAAATGTAAGAAATGACATTTATTCATTAAAGCATTGTTCCTAATATCCAAAGGCTGGAAACAACACAAGTGTCCATCTATAGGAGACTGGCTACAAATCTAAGTATATCCACAAAACGGAATATATGACAGCTGAATTAAAAAAAAAAAAAAAGAATGCGTTAAGTTTAATTAAATAGTGATAAGAAGGAATATCCAAAATATACTGTTAAGTGAAAATAAAAAGTGCAGAACAATGCAGACCATACGGAAGAATCTTTTTGAAATCCTGCAGGTAAAAAAGGTAGTAGCTTGGGACTTCCCTGGTGGTGCAGTGGTTAAGGATATGTCTGCCAATGCAGGGGACACGGGTTCGATCTCTGATCCGGGAAGATCTCACATGCCACGGAGCAATGAAGCCCGTGCGCTACAACTACTGAGCCTGCACTCTACAGCCTGTGAGCCACAACTACTGAGCCCTCGTGCTACAACTACTGAAGCCCACATGCCTAGAGCCCATGCTCTGAAACGAGAAGCCACCACAATGAGAAGCACGTCCACTGCAACGAAGAGTAGCCCCCGCTTGCCACAACTAGAGAAAGCCCGCATGCAGCAAAAGACCCAATGCAGCCAAAAATAAATAAATAAATAATTTTAAACAAAAAGATAGTAGCTTGAGGTAAAGAAATGCTTTTTGATTTTGTCAAAGTCATGTAAAGTCTTAGAGTTGAAATTAAAACTATTGTATTTAACTTTTTCTATTTCTGAAACTAAATTATAATAAAAGGCTAGAAATACAGGTTTTCCCCCATATCTGAAAGTAGAATGTTTCTATGAAACCTTTCGTAAGCCAAAATGGTATAAAGTGAAGAAGCAATTAACATGAATTTATATGGGGAAAGTTTGAGCATTTCCAGACTCAAAAAATAACCTACCAAATCATACCAAATAACACATAAAACCTAAAATAACACTAGCATATAGTAAAAGCAGGTATGATATGATAAACACACTGCCTGGATAAAGTAGAAATAATGTCTGTACAGTATAGTTTCATTTAGCAGAATCGAGAGGACAGCCAGCAGCACCCTGGAAGGCTGAGAGGTGGTGATGATGGTGTGTTAGGCTGAGATGTGGGAGGCTGCGGTGGGGGCGTGTGGAGATGGGGATGTAGGAGACAGAGGAAGGGGGTCACCTATTAACATCTCACCGTTGTTTGAATCCGTCAGGGCAAAAGCAGGTCACTAATGTCTTCACCCTCTTCTATAACTCCCTGATGTTGAGGTTCATCGTCGGCTGCGGCTGATGTGGAAGGCTTGAAATATGACAGTATGCTTGACTGCTTATCCTCATGCGTTTTTCTATCATGCAGTTGTTTGTAGGCACTCAGAACATCCTGAAACCTTGCCCTAAACCTACATGCCCTTTCAAAATTAAAGTCGTACCTTCTTTGCTATCATTGCAGCACTGTCAATTACAGTGAAAATCTCATGCAAGTGCTTCATGTTGAGTTCCTGGAGGGCTTTACTTTTAGGCTGTTCACTACTGCGTTCCATTTCAATTAGTATTCGAATAGTATCCTTTCCTCTTGCAATGGCATCAGCTCTTCATCTGTCAGTTCTTAGTCATGGGATGCCAAAACCTCTTCAACATCATCTTCAGGGTCAAACACTTATACGAATAACCACCTCCTCTGATTATTTTCTTCAGTTCCGGGAACTTTTTGGCAGCTTCAGTAACAGCGGAAGCACTCTCTCCAGTAACTTTTAAGGTAAGAACCTGCCCTCACCAATCAAACCATCCATGACTACCTTCAAATTCTACCGCTGCAACACTTTCATCACCGTGGTCCAAGTGCTTTCTGTTTCAGCTTATTAGAAAGACTGACCGATTTCTCCCTAAGTATAAGATAACGTAAACACCTCGCTTTGTACGCCCATCAGTCCGCTCAAGCAATACTTTCCAGTTTACCCACTGCTGGATGCCAACTGAGACCACTTTGCTACTAACAGAAGCAATAGTAACTTTGGCAGCTTTCAAGATTCTTTCTCTCTGCCTGGGAATAGTGGACCCAAGCAAGTTCAACTCACACACAATGCCCAGTTCGTTTCACCCCAATCAAAACACTTAAAATTACATCTGGTTTTATGTTAAGCTTTTCTGATACTTTAGGACACTTGCTGACGAATGCACAAAATAAACCGAGATGCAGCACAGATGCTCACAGACACAGTTCCAAGCTATGGGGGCTTGATGCTGAGATGCTGAGTGTATTTCCAGGGAAGGAGCCTGGCTGTGCCACTCAGGCTGCTGGGTCTGCGCACTGCCTCGGTAAAGGCTCCCTGCAAAAAAAAACCGCTGAAGGCTAAGCATACCAAGTACTATCGCTTTTCGCCGTTTTTTTGTAAAAGTGAAAACCCTCCAGATTTCCTTCAGTTATGAAAACACGTACTAATACAATACAGGTCTTTTCTAAAAGCGAAGTGGCCTAAATCGAATTTTTGAAAAGTGGGGGCCACCTGTATATTAACCTGAAAAATAGTTTGTAACAAAAATGAACTTCTTTGCACTGACTTATTTTGTTCCTAAGAAATGTGTTTTGTTAAAATCATTACAGGGCAGAAATACAAATATATATATTTAATATACATTTTATATCTATTAAATGAAATGCAGATTTATGTTAAAAATCGGTTAACTTCTAACTTAGAGACACAAGCCTACTATGATTATAAAGAACAATATGGTTCTCTAAATAAGTAAACAAGGTAAATGAGAGCAGAATTGAAAAAAATCTCTGTAATTCCCTTACAAAGACTGACAAATTAACGTGCTCACTGGTGTACCAGCGGGGCGGCGAGAGGTGGCGGGGATCGCCGAGCCGTAGGTGCGGCTCAGCGCCACCACCAGCTTCGCCCGGTTCTGATGCGGCTGCTGCGCCAGCTGGAAGGCCTCCTTAATCGGCAGCAGTCTCTTGGCTCCCATGGCGCCAGAGCCCGGCCGGGACGAATCTGTCGGCTCTCGGCAGTATCTGGCTCGACAGACCACGGCCAGATTTTCTGCATACAAAATTCAGACTCCGGTTAGCCGGCCGCGGACAGCCGAGGGCGTGGTTACCGCCAGAAAGCTCAAATAACTCCCGCGGGAAAAGGCAATACCGCGAGACGACCGCTAGGGCAGGGGCGACTCTTACCTCCGCGCGTGCGCAGAGGGCCGAGCCAGCCCTTTTCCGGCTGGAAGTGTGATTTCTGTGAGTGTTTAGGTTAGATTGGAAGTGGTGTTGTGTAGAGAATGGGGGGCGAGGCGCACCGCGGGTCGGCAGGCGAGGCGCGAGGCTCGCGGCGCGAGGCTGGAGGTGAGAAGGAAGAAAGGCAACCTCTGGTGGGAGTGGTCCGGAGTCCGCTAAAGGGAGACATTCCGGGGTTCGTTGGCGGGAGGCACGTTTTGCTTTTGCTCAGGGGGCGAATGGACGTCTACCGGGGGAAGGGGTCAGCGATCCGGGATCCGAGGGAAGATGTTCTCGGGTCAGCTGAAGGGGTCAGGCTGAGGTTCTTAGGCCTAGTTGGGTCCCTAGAGAACTGGAGCAAACGGGAGTCTCCTGGGAAGAGGGTTACATTCTAATCTACTTAAAGCTAGTACCTGCAAGTTCCTACTCTTGAGCCCTAAGTATTACTGATGTGTGCACAATGGCATTACAGGAAACAAAGGATAATACCAGAGACGGAAAGAAGATAATTTTAAGTTACTGGTTATGGGTTAGGTTTGCAATGCCTTCAGGAAGGAATCAAGCTTTAAACATCCCTTTTAAAAACAGAATATCTTTAGACAGACAAAAAGTAGAAATAAAACTATAACTAATACTTATGTACTTGACACCCAACTGGAGAAATAGTTATTATATAACTGAAGTCCTTTGTCTGCTCTACCCAATCCCGTTATGTTCCCTCTTGACCAAGGTAACCACCCTTTTAATTTTGGATTACATATAGTGCTGTTTTGCATAGTTTTAACAAGCAGAAATGTGTATATCCTTTGGCAGGTTTCTTTAACTTAATATAAGATTTGTCAGTGTTACGTAACTCTAGTTCATTCCTTGTAACAGCTGAACAGGTGTTCCCCTATATGAATATATCACTATCCATTTTCTTACTTTGTATCCCCAGGACCTGGCACATCATAAATACTTACATCTTAGTTGATTGGATGAATGCTGTAGCATTTGAGCTAAATCATGAAGAATGAATAGGATTTCAAATGACTTAAGGCCAGGGGAATACCAACCAGAACGAAAGCAGAAGCATGAAAGTGCATGAGGTATTTCAAGAACTCTCATAGTCTTAGAGCTTCAATAGTATGGAGATATGGGCTGAAGGAGAAACCTAGAGAGATAGGATGAGGCTTAGATTTAAACGACATTATCCTGAGGAGATTACACTGCTCAGAGCCGATAGAGGTTTTGAATTATGAGGAAACTGATGAGAGCTGTATTTTTAGAAGATAATACTCAGCACCATGGAAATATGTCTAAGAGGTAAAAATTCATGGCAGGGAATTAAAGACCACACCTATCAAGCATCATAGCAATAATGATCATTGTATTAAGCATGTAAGGCAATCATGCAGACCTGCTTAAAAATCCTAACACATTTTCCTGGTCCATTCGTAGCACCACTTTTGTAAACTATTTCATACCTTATTCTGTCAAGCTTGCAACATCTGCTTCTGACTCCCATTTAGCTGTTACCTTGCATCCTCTTTCAGTTAGAAAAGGACTTCCCCATGCTTTCATCCCCACATCTATCAGGTCTATACCCTAATATACTATGTCTGCTATTATTGTAGGTGAATTGTCTGCTTGAGGAGAAAGAGTAAGCCCTTTAAGAATACTTTTTGGATATAACAGTCTGAAGCATAGCCGATTATGAACTCCCACAGAGAACTGGGTTGAAATGAGAATAGTAAAAATATAAAAGAACAGAATGATTTAAAGACAATTGTTTTTGTCTAAAAGAATAATTACTTATTGTAATATAAATGAGATATTAGTTTTTTTAATGTATTTCTTATTTTCAGGTAGATTTAAGTGTTAGGCTTTATAAGATAAATCTGAATATAGTTTACATTTATGTTTTTATAAGACCATTGTTTCTAGTATCTAACGTTATAAGCAGTTTATTTTGAAATAGAATATCGTTGATCCAATTTTAAAGAATAGGTCATAATAATCTTTGTCTTACATATTACCAAATTGTTCAAATATAGTTTGGTAACTTATTTTTCATTGATTAATAAAAACAATGTACATGGTACAGTTTGCTACAGGTGTCATTCTCATTTAATCTTTCAAATACATTTACTGAGTACCTACCATTACAACAAACACTGTTCGAGGAACAGGTCATTATTATTGCACCTTGGTATATAAGAAACTTTCAGCTACAAGTATTTGGTCACCTTAATTGAAATTCTCTCCTAAAGAATGGCTAAGATAGATGCACACCCAATTAAAGAGCATTATTGCTCTGAAATGTGGTTATATATCCACAACACACAACATCTTAAGCATCAGTGCACACATCTATAGATTTTTGAAGTTTTGGCCAGAAAGGACCTGTCCCAGCAGAACCTATCTGGCTTATGGAATCACACATGTAGTTACTCATGTTAACGTATGTATATGCTCTGATTTACATTGAGTTCTAATTGAGAATATCTCTGTTTAAAGTTCCAAAACTTATGGTTAGACCAAAACCCTCAGGTTTGAACCTGTCCCTCCAAATTCCTGTGACTTGCCATTAAGGCACCTTTCAGAGACATAAATAAAGAAAAGAGAGGGCAAACAAAAGACTTTGGAGAATGTTTTAACATGTTTTTTCTTTAACTATATAAGGTAAATGTCGATAAAATATCTGGGGAGAGATGGCATACAGGATAAAATTGTAGTGGTTTGAAATTCATGTGGAGAGAAGGAACATTAAAAACAACATCCTTCAGTATGACAGGAAGAATCAATAAATGTTCTCTTTCAGCTGTTAAGGGCAGTTATATATCTGAGTCAGATTGCTTCAAGGCTGTTGTGATTTGCTCTCCAGCTCTTCTTATTCATCAAAGAGATTTAGATGCAGTTGCTTTTTCAGCAGTTTAGTTCTGATTTAATATATTGATTCTGTCCACCATGCTGTGACATCCAATAGGCATCTGCCATAAACTCTTTAGTCCTACTAACTACCTTGGCAGACAGGACATAAGACCTCCAAAGAAAAGCTTTGCCTGTTTCTCAGTCCAGGCCCTGAATTCCCCCATATGTACTCTTTTTTAAGTATAATCAGGAACCATATACATTAGATCTCTAGCAACTTGTCCCAGTTAAAGCATTCATAATATAATAACTAATCAAGTTGATATTTCCAAACCCCTCCTAAGGCAACCAGCACCTAAAAATGCCACCATCCTAATAAACCCTGACCTTTGCCCCTATTTGTAGGTCTTCCTGTTGACACTAATGCTTTATATTACTAAACACGGAAAACTATGCCAAGAGACTGCTAGCCTATACATTTTGATCTCTTGCATATTACAACTTAACCCTACTCCCTATAGCAGTTTTCTCAGATGACTCCTGCTGCCACCTTCCTGGCACATTCCTGAAGCTGCATTCCAACAACGTTGTTCTAGAATGCCCTTTAAAGCTTTTAGTCTCATATGAAATATCTGCTCCTAAATTCAAGATTTAGTATTTGTCCAATGCCAAACTGACCAAATAGTCTTATCTTGACAGCTCCCCACGTCACTCTTTCTCACTGAATTATACTAAATTGTGTAACCCATCTCACCAGCCACCTTTACCCCTCAGTTCTGACTTGGTTCTATTTATTGGCAGTTCATATCAGAGACATCAACAGAATAACTCAGTACCAGAGTAGGCAGTCACAACTTAGGAAATCCTAGAGCAAGCAGTCCCTTTGGCATTATTTGAAGTCTGTCGGTATGTGTGAGTTACGTTAACAAAAGCTGGCACCATTGCAAAAAAAAAAAAAAAAAAAGTTGAGCAACATCTATGCTTTATCTATAAAGCATAATCTGTGCCCACAATATTGACAAGCTCCAGCAACAAAAGGATACACAACCTTTGCTGGAATCCTCTTTAAAAATGTACTTGTACATACGATGCAGCAGTCAGGTTCCTTAGTATCTACCCAAAGGAGTTGAAAACTTTTGTCCACACAGAAACATACAGCCAGTGTTTATAGCAGCTTTATTCATAGTTGCCAAAATTTGGAAGCAGCTAAGATGTTTTTCAGTAGATGAATGTATAAATAAACTGTTTTAGCCAGACAAGGAAGTATTTTTCAGTGCTAAAAAGAAATGAGCTATCAAGTCATGAAGATACATGGAGGAACCTTAAATGCGTGTTACTAAGTGAAAGAAGCCAATCTGAAAAGTCTATCTACATATAATTCCAACGGCATGGCACTCTGGAAAAGGCAAGACTGTGGAGCTGAGCTGGTAAAAAAAAAAAAAAAAAAAATTCAGTGACTATTAGAGATTGGTGGCAGTGGGAGTGGGGATAGGAAAGAAGGGAGGCAGAGGCACGGGATTTTTCGGGCAGTGAAAATACTCTGTATGAAACCATAATGATGGATACATGTCATTATACATTTGTCAAAATTCATAGAATGTACAACACGAAGAGTGAACCTTATGTAAAGGGTGGACTTCGGGTGATTTTGATGTGACACTGTAGGTCTATCAGCTGTAACAAGTACCACTCTGGTGGGGTATGTTGGTGATGGTGAAAACTGTGCATAGGTGGGGGCAGGAAATATATGGGAAATCCCTACCTTTTGCTCAGTTTTGCTGTGAACCTAAAGTTGTTCTTAAAGAAAATAAAGCTTATTAAAATTTTAAAAAGTGCAGTATACATGACATACTGTAAGTCCCCTTCAAGTTTACTGTTAAAAATAAGTAATGAAGTCTCAGGGAAGAATCTCACTAAGGCCTTCTCCATCTGGCAACATCTTTCTTGTTTCAAGGTCACCATCTGCTCTGATGCCTCTTTCAAAGCTGGCTTTATTAAAAGATTAGGCCACCACATAAATACAGTGATGACAGGCTGATGAAAATCAATGGCATTCAGATAATTTGTAGCACATTTTGAGTGCTGCCTGGTATTCCTGAAACCTATACCTTACTTGTGTACTGTATGATACCGTTTCACTCACAGGTGAAGGATGGGTGATAGCTAGAATGACAAATATTTAGGGTGTCCCCAAAACTGAAGGATTCCAATCTTCCTCTCAAGTGATTGGGGGAATCCATTCACCAGGCAAGTAATAAAAGTTATCTCGAGATATGGGTGTTTCAGCTTTAACACTATGACTTAGAAGAACTCGTGGAATGCAAAATTTATGCTGAAATATAACAGACATTATGTGGAAAATAGGATTAGGGCCAAACTATGCAACTTTGTAACTTTGTAACCAGAACCAAGATGAAGTAAAAATGATTTACCTACGATTTGTTTTAATCAGGTATGATAAGGCAAACAGACACAGAAATGGCTGTCATGAAGTAGGTAGTTTTTATACAGATCCCTAGAAACAGGAGGTAGGGCATGCCGTGCCATGCCATACAGGGCGGCCACATGGGAAGCACTAGGATTGGGCAGGAGGGAGAGGGGTTGGAAGGGGAAATGTGGAAAAGGCTGTACTGTGGTTTTCTCAGGAAGGAATTGGCCAAGCAGGGTACGCACGTTTCAGATTGGCTTTCTTAACAGTTTCACCAGGATTCAGGGCATGGGGGCTGTCCATAGTTTATGGTTACCTAGCCCTGGGGTAGTTAGGGCAGGGGAGTATCTGGAGAATAAGAACCTGATTTGGGAGGGTGGCGAAGTGTGGGTAGGGCTGGCTCTGGACTGGTTAGTTTGCATATGAAAGTTGTGTTCCTGGGTTGAGCTATCAGTCAAGTTGTTTGCTATCTCTAGGAATTACCCAACCCTGGGAGGATTAGTTCCCTCTATGATTAGTGAGAACCCACATGCCAGAGCATCA
The DNA here is from genome assembly GCF_000442215.2 of Lipotes vexillifer. NCBI lineage: Eukaryota > Metazoa > Chordata > Mammalia > Artiodactyla > Lipotidae > Lipotes > Lipotes vexillifer. Next base: position 545,509 of record NW_006790988.1, read on the forward strand.
AGAATTACAAAAAATAAGAAAATCTAGTTAATGCAAACAATCCTGATAAAACTATTAACACTTAAAATGTTTAATTTCTAATAAACACTACAGTAAGTGTAAGACTTTACCCTTCCTCCCCCCCCACCCCCCACAAAGTGGCATTACTTGATGGAGATGTTTGTAAGGAATTGCTGTATTATGCTGATAAGACCCAAATATCCTAAGTTCAAAGAGAGCAGTGTGGGAAGTACTTACAAGATGGGCATGGCCAAACTGAGCTAAGAGGAAATATATAGAGTGAATGAGCTGTGCTCCTCCATGGTTTGCTGTGTTTAGCTTTGTCAATGTACTTTGCATCTCCTGATGCCGACTCCCAGGTCTTACATCATTTTTTCTATCTCCCAATCTTGGTTGAGGTGGTTTGCCTTACAGAAAAAGGCCTAAGCCTATATAACATTGTGTTGAGAGCTACAAGCTTTTTGCTTCAGCACCCATGACCTTGGATTCTGTAAAGGTTCCTATAGCTGGCAACACTATTTCTCTGTATTGTAATGCTTAATGTCATATATCTGGTCTTATTCCCAGGTCAAGGATGCATTCCAAGACAGTTCTAAAAATATGTCACCAACTCCAACCTTACAGTTGACCTAGCCATGGAAAACCTCATTGGAACCTCATGAGATCAGACAATACTGGCACTCTTAAAAACCCTTCCCATCAAAAAGTATCAGGAATGAAAATCAGGAATGATATATACCTACCACTTCAAGAAAGTTTCTGTATCAGCCAACAGTTTAGCAGATCAGCTAGTTTCTTTGATCATCAAGCAGACGTAGTCAAGCCACTAACAAAAGAGGAAAACGTCTCTATATCAGTGTTTTCACATTATGCATGTGACCCATTTAGTAGGTCATGAAATCAATTTTGTGAGTCATGACGAACATTTTTAAAAACAAAATAAAATATAAAATATCAGAGTGCTTTGCATGAATCCTTTGCCAGAATTATACACCTTGCAAGGAATACTAAGGTCATAAGTTTCAATATGTGGAAAGATACTTGATGGAGGGGATATGAATAGAATGTACATTGATTGCCTAAGAAATGGTTTTTCAATCATTTGTCCAATGATGTCTTATTTGGTTTTCATAATAACAAGGTTGATCTGCAGTCTAGTTGTATATTACCATGACTTGCAACTGTATATAAAGTCTGAGATGTTCCACTGAGATTCATTTGCAAACTGCAATTTTGGAAAGATGTTATCTAGGCTGTAAAAAATATATATATACACATATATATATATGTGTGTGTGTATGTATATTAGTGGCAATTATAATCTTTTATTCAAAATTGCTTTTAAAATGGATCATTTCTTTTTTAAAAGAAAGAGGAATAATGAAGCAAAATATGCAGAAGCATGTTCAAGTTCTACTACTGGATCTGGAAGTATGAACAGTGACAATATTGAGAAAACTATTGACTCTAATCTGCAAACATTAACTTCGTTTGAGCCATGTTTCAAAAAGAAAAAAGTAACTGCAAGGCGTTATAATGAAGATTATTTAAAATACGGTTTTATCAAATGTGAAAAACTCTTTGAAAATGACAGACCTCAGTGTCTTATTTGTAATAATATTCTTGCAAATGAAAGCTTAAAACCTTCAAAATTAAAAAGGCACTTAGAAACACAGCATGCTGAACTTATTGATAAGCCTCTTGAATATTTTCAAAGAAAGAAAATAGATGTAAAGTCATCAACACAATTTCTTAGCTGCTCTACTACTGTTAGTGAGAAAACCTTATTATCATATTTAGTTGCATATCGTGTGGCAAAAAAGAAAATGGCTCACACAGCTGCTGAAAAAATTATTCTTCCAGCATGTTTGGATATGGTGCACACAATTTTTGATGATAACTCTGCTGATAAATTAAAAACGATTCCTAGTAATAACACAATATCCCTTCGAATTTGTATGATTGCCGAACATTTAGAGGCAATGCTTATTACTCGGTTACAGTCGGGAATAGATTTTGCAATCCAGCTTGATGAAAGCACAGATACTGGAAGCTGCACAGCACTTTTAGTCTATGTCAGATATGCGTGGCAAGGCGATTTTATGGAGGATTTTTTGTGTTGTTTAAACTTAACCTCACACCTAAGTGGATTAGATATTTTCACAGAATTAGAAAAGTGCATTGTTGGTCAGTATAAATTAAACTGGAAAAACTGCAAAGGAATTACAAGTGACGGAACAGCAAACATCACTGGAAAACAGAGCAATTAAAAAATTGCTAGAAGTTACTAGTGGTGCGTGGAATCATTGTTTTATACATCATGAAGCATTAGCATCCAGAGAGATTCCACAGAAGCTCATGGAAGTATTGAAAAAGGCAGTGAAAGTTGTTAACTTTATTAAAGGAAGCTCATTAAACAGCCGACTTCTTGAAACGTTTTGTTCGGAGATTGGAGCTAATTATACCCACTTACTGTATCACACCAAAGTTCGTTGGTTGTCTCGAGGGAAAATACTGAGCAGGGTTTACGAACTTAGGAATGAGATCCACGTTTTTCTTATTGAAAAGAAGTCTCATTTGGCAACTATTTTTGAGGATGATATTTGGGTAACTGGCATATTTAACTGATATTTTTGGCATCCTTAATGAACTACGTTTAAAACTACAGGGGAAAAACAGTGACATATTCCAACAGGCCGAACGTATCCAAGGATTCCGGAAGGCGTTACTGTTGTGGCAAGTGAGGCTTAAAAGCAACCGTCCTAGCTACTACATGTTTCCAAGGTTTTTGCAGCACGTTGAAGAGAATGTTATCAATGAAAACATTTTGGAAGAAATAAAACTAGCGATATTGTTGCACCTCACTTCTCTCTGTCAAACCTTTAACCATTTATTCCCAGAAGAGAAATTTGAAACATTAAGACAGAATTGTTGGGTAAAAGATCCGTTTGCTTTTCGAAACCCAGAATCAATAATTGAGTTAAACTTGGTGCCTGAAGAAGAAAATGAATTATTGCAGCTCAGTTCTTCATATACATCAAAGAATGATTATGAAACACTAAGTTTATCAGCATTTTGGATTAAGATAAAGGAAGACTTTCCTTTGATAAGTCGAAAGAGTATCCTGCTATTATTACCATTCACAGCAACTAGTTTGTGTGAACTAGGATTTTCGGTCTTAACCCAGTTAAAAGCAAAGGAAAGGACCAGATTAAATGGCGCACCAGATGTGCGAGTAGCATTATCCTCCTGTGTTCCAGACTGGAATGAACTTATGAATGGGCAAGCACACCTACCACGTTAAATAAATTTTTTTTTTTAATTGGAGTATAGTCACTTTACAATGTTGTGTAATCAAATCTTACCTGGTTTTTGTTTCTGCAGTTCTCATTTTGTGATTTATTATCTGTTGTATTTAAATGTTAACATAGCAGTGTATGTGATAACTTTGTTTTTATTTTTGTTATATTTTAATACTAATAAAATCAATATAATTTTATGTTCATTGAACAAAAATTTAATGAACTTCTATTAGAGGTCAGGTACCGTTCTAGACACATTTGGGATATGAAATGAAGAAAACAGACCATTCTCTAGTGGAGCTTATGTTCTGGCAAGGAGAGAGAGAGACAATAAACATAATAAATAACCTTTATAATATTTAGAAGATTATAAGTGCTATAGAAAGTAATAAGAAAGGAGGTCAGGGAACTATTTGGGGACCAAATCATGAAGGACTCTAGACAATTATAGGGGCTCTGGATTTTTGTCAGTGAAATGGAGAGCAGTTGGGTTCTGTGGAAGAAAGACATGATGTGAATTAGGTTTTAAAAAACTCACTGTGACTTCTATTTTGAGAATAGATTGAATTATATGTTACTTCTTTAAAGAGGTCTTTCCTAACCACTTTAGTTTGGGTACATCCTTTATTCTTCCTTTTATTTCTTTGTTTTCTTGGTAGTATGTAATTTGGAATATTTGTATTTATTTATGTGATTACTAGTTCTGTCAACCTGCCACCTTGAAATGCATGCTCCACAGGAGCAGAGATCGTGTCATCTTGCATGATACATAGTAAATGGATATTCCATTTACATTTGTTGGAGAAAAAAATCAATAACATCTAATACCTGTAACATGAGGTCATATTCCCAGGAATAATAATTAAATGTATGGCAAATTTCTTTGCCATTTTTACATTTAAAAATCTGATTCTGTCAGATAATCTCTATAAGCATCCCCAAACGGCATTGATTGATGTTGCTTCCTCACATCATTGCTGAAAATTAAGCAATATTAATATGTCTTCCTCAAACTAATTTCAACTTCTGCCTCTCTTTACATATTTCCTGATCCCACTGGGTCATGTTTCTTTGGGTGTGATCTTTCTCTAAAATCATATAGGTTAGCAGCTCCTTTCCATCAGCCACTCTTGGCATTATTGAAGTATTTGATTTTTCAGATTTTCTATTCTATTAAGGTAATAGATTTTCCCCCCTTCTTGGTGCTTAAAATACAGTTGGAAGACAATTTTCCATGAATAGCTCACATTTCTGCACAGTCTGGATCCTCTGAATGAAAGTATTTGTGTTAGTTAAGAACACATGTGTTAAGGAGACATTCCAGAATGGTGAAACTAGAGACATCTTCCCAAGAAACATCCCAGGGAAGTAAAGATAAAGCCTTTTCCTACCTCCCTGGAGACATTTGTGTGCATTCCAGGAGTCATGAGTAATCTCCCTGTAGGGAAGGGTGAGAGGATGTACCAGCAGCCCCCAGAGCTAACACCTGTGGGAATTGGGGCATGGGAAACCAACCCACAATGCTGATCTGGATCCTTTTTTTTTTTTACTATGAGTAACAAATTGTATCTCTGACCCAAAGGTCTTGTGTCTTTATGTCAGTATATGTCACGTCTACAAAATCCCTTTTACTATGTACAACATATTCACAGGTTACAGGGATTAAGACTTGGCTATCTTTACGGGGGATCATTATTCAGCGTATCACAGTCCACTGCCAGTCCGCAAAGACTCATACATCCCACATGAGAAATACCTTCACCCATTCCAAGGCCCCCTAGAGTCTCAGCCCATTACAGTATCAACTCAAGTCTAAAATCTCATATCTAATCATCTAAATTATGGGTGCAGTTCTGGATATAATGTGTCCTGGGGCAAAATCCTCTACCCGTGGAGCTGTGAAACTAGAAAGCAAGTTTGTGCTCTAGAAATACAGTGGTGGGACAGGAATAGAGTAACAGATCCATTCTCATTCAAGAAGGGAGAAAATGAAGAAAAAGAGTCAGTTAATCACTTTTGAAGTCCACCTAGGCAAGCTCAATTAAGTTTCAAAGCCTGGAAATAACTTACATGGCTCATGCATCTGCCCTCTGGACACCTGACTCCACTCTTTGGAGCTTTCCACCCTTGGAATCATCCTTTTTCATGAAGAGTAACGCATGTCTGCCACTGAGTGGTTTTTCTCAGCATGTTTTCTGCCTGTAGAATTTTGAGAGTCTTTTCATTTTTCTCCTCTGTCCCTTTTAGTCCAACTTGACAATGTTTCTGTTGGTATAGCATTCTCAAAAACTTTGTGGGTCACGGAGATTCACTTTATTAAAAAACAGGCTATTCCACAGATCTTTCCTGAATAATTTCACCTGTTTTTGGCTTCTGAGTCTTACACCCCTTCAAAGAGCCCTCTATGTACTTGAATGTACTAACCTTTTGTACTTTCCAAGTACTAGCAAAAGTCTATCCACACTTAAAACTGGTTAAGATGATAACTTTTATGTATATTTTACTACAATTTAAAACATTTTTAATCAAAAAAAAACGCTGTGCAACTACATCATTGGCTTACTATCCAGAGCATGCTTTCTTGGCAGTGGATCTCTTAACTTCAGCATTGTTTGAAATCTGTGTAGGCTGAGGATTTCCCAAATCAAATTCTGCTTCCTTTTTGTAACAGTTCTCTCCGCTCCGCTCTCACATTTTACTAAAAGCAACCAAGAAGAAACCAGGTCACACCTTCAATATTTTGCTTGGAAATCTCAACCAAATACCCAAATTCATTGCTTACAAGTTCTGTTTTCTGTATAATTATAGGACACAATCTAAGCTTTCTACCATTATATAACAGATCCCCTTCCCTCCAGTTTCCCAAATCACGTTCCTCATTTCCTCTGAGACCTCACCAGCAGTCTTTAACACCCATATTTCTACTAACAGTCTGTTCAAGGCAATCTAGGACTTTTCCATCATGTTCCTCAAAATTCTTCCAACTTCTACCCATTACCCACTTCCAAACCACTTTCATCTTTTTAGTATTTGTTACAGTAGAGTTGCCATAGTTTGGAGCTAGAAAAACATCTTTTTTCTGATGACTGAACTCACCTCACCCCTTCTCCAATCTCTCTTCTTCTTTGGGGCAGCCTCCTTGCAGACTCTGGCCAAGACTAGCCAAGAGTAATAATCCTGTGCTAATGATGTCCCAAGCTCAGTCTTGGAACTGAGGACAAAGGGAGGCAGAAAGAGGGATACTTTCAGATACTAAAATCTGTACTCATTTCCTACGGCTGCTGTAACAAATTACCACAATATTAATGGCTTAAAACAACACGAATTTATTCTCTTTTGGAGTTCAGAAGTACAATGATAGTCTCATTAGACTAAAGTCAATGTGTCAGCAGGGTTTGTTCCTTCTGGAGACTCTGGGAAAGAATCTGTTTCCGTACTTTTTCAAGCTTCTAGAGTCTGCCTGCATTCCCTGCCTCACATCTTCAAAGCCAGCAGCAAATCACCTTCAAATATCTCTCTGCTTCCATTATCACATTGCCTTCTCTGTACGATCACCTCTCTGGGTGATTGCCCTTCTCTTATGATTAAATTGGACCCATCCAGACAATCCATTGTAATCTCTCCATCTCAAGATCCTTAAATTAATCACATTTGCAAAGTCCCTTTTACCATGTAAGGTAATGTATTCAGAGGTTCTGGGGACTAGGACACGGACATCTTTGTGGGGCCATTACTCAGCTTACCACAACCCAAAATAAACAAGGAACAAATAAGCTGTTAATAAGTATTTGAAACATTCCTTGAGAGGACACTATGAAACACTGTTCTAAAAACTTCAAATTCATGATATCTCTTGCTTCATCCTCAAGCAACCAAAAATGCCAACTAACAAACAAGACAAAATTTTAAATAAGGAAGTTTAGAAAGTATTGAAAGCTCTTGATGTTCAAGAACACAAATTTCAGAGAGCACTGAAATCACAACTAACTGCTGAACAACCATTGACAGAAAGACACTGGAACTCACCAAAAAAGATACCCCACATCCAAAGACAAAGGAGAGGCCACAAAGAGATGGTAGGAGGGGTGCAATCACAATAAAATCAAATCACATAGCTGCTGGTTGGGTGACTCACAAATTGGAGAACACTTATACCACAGAAGTCCACCCACTGGAGTGAAGGTTCTGAGCCCCACGTCAGGCTTCCCAACCTGCGGGTCTAGCAACAGGAGGAGGAATTCCTAGAGAATCAGACTTTGAAGGCTAGCAGGATTTGATTGCAGGACTTTGACAGGACTGGGAGAAATAGACACTGCACTCTCGGAGGGCACACACAAAGTAGTGTGTGTATCGGGACCCAGGGGAAGGAGCAGTGACCCCATAGGAGACAGGACTAGACCTACCTGCTAGTATTGGAGGGTCTCTTACAGAGGTGGGCGGTGGCTGTGGTTCACTGTGGGGACAAGGACACTGGCAGTGGAAGTTCTGGGAAGTACTCTTTGGCATGAGCACTCCCAGAGTCCGCCATTAGCCCCACCAAAGAGCCGGGTAGGCCCCAGTGTTGGGTCGCCTCAGGCCAAAAACCCACAGGGAGGGAACCCAGCCTCACCCATCAGCAGACAAGCAGATTAAAGTTTTACTGAGCACTGCTCACCACAGCAACGGCCAGCTCTACCCACCAACAGTCCCTCCCATCAGGAAACTTGCACAAGCCTCTTAGATAGCCTCATCCACCAGAGGGAAGACAGCAGAAGCAAGAAGAACTACAATCCTGCAGCCTGTGGAAGGAAACCACATTCACAGAAATATACACAAAATGAAAAGGCAGAGGACTTTGTACCAGATGAAGGAACAAGATAAATCCCCAGAAAAACAACCAAATGAAGTGGAGATAGGCAACCTTCCAGAAAAAGAATTAGAATAATCATAGTGAAGATGATCCAGGACCTTGGAAAAAGATTGGAGACAAAGCTCGAGAAGATGCAAGAATGTTTAACAAAGACATTAGAAGAATTAAGAACAAACACCTAGAAGAACTAAATAACAAACAGAGATGAACAATACAATAATTGAAATGAAAAATACACTAGAAGGAATCAACAGCAGAATAACTGAGGCAGAAGAACACATAAGTGACCTGGAAGACAGAATGGTGGAATTCACTGCCATGGAACAGAATAAAGAAAAAGAATGAAAAGAAATGAAAACAGCCTAAGAGACCACTCGGACAACATGAAACATAACAACATTCACATTATAGGGGTCTCAGAAGGAGAAGGGAGAGAGAAAGGACCCGAGAAAATATTTGAAGAGATTATAATCAAAAACTTGCCTAACATGGGAAAGGAACTAGCCACCCAAGTCCAGGAAGCGCAGAGACTCCCAGGCAGGATAAACCCAAGGAGAAACATGACAAGACACATAGTAAACAAATTGGGAAAAATTAAAGACAAAGAAAAATTACTGAATGCAGCAAGGGAAAAACTACAAATAACATACAAGGGAATTCCCATAAGGTTAACAGCTGATTTCTCAGCAGAAACTCTACAAGCCTGAAGGGAGTGGCATGATATACTTAAAGTGATGAAAGGGAAGAACTTACAACCAAGATTACTCTCCCTGGCAAGGATCTCATTCAGATTTGACAGAAAAATCAAAAGCTTTACAGACAAGCAAAAGTTAAAAGAGAATTCAGCACAACCAAACCAGCTCTACAGCGAATGCTAAAGGAACTTCTGTACATGGGAAACACAAGAGAAGAAAAGGACCTACAAAAACAAACTGAAAACTGTTAAGGAAATGGTAATAGGAACATACATATCGATAATTACCTTAAACGTGAATGGATTAAATGCTACAACCAAAAGACACAGTCTCGCTGAATGGATACAAAAACAAGACCCATATATGTGCTGTCTACAAGAGACCCACTTCAGACCTAGGGACACATACCGACTGAAAGTGAGGGGATGGAAAAAGATTTTCCATGCAAATGGACTCAAAAGAAAGCTGGAGTAGCAATTTCTAATCAGATAAATGAGACTTTAAAATAAAGAATGTTACAAGAGACAAGGAAGGACACTACATAATGATCAAGGGATCAATCCAAGAAGAAGATATAACAATTATAAATATATATGCACTCAAAATAGGAGCACCTCAATACATAAGACAAATGCTAACAGCTATAACAGAGGAAATCAACAGTAACACAGTAAGAGTGAGGGACTTTAACACCTCACTTACACCAATGGACAGATCATCCAAACAGAAAATTAATAAGGATACACAAGCTTTAAATGACACAATAGACCAGATAGATTTAATTGATATTTATATGACATTCCATTCAAAAACAGCAGATTATACTTTCTTTTCAAGTGCACATGGAACATTCTCCAGGATAGATCACATCTTGGGTCACAAATCAGGCCTCAGTAAATTTAAGAAAATTTAAATCATATCAAGCATTGTTTCTGACCACAGTGTTATGAGATTAGAAATCAATTACAGGGAAATAAATGTAAAAAACACAGACACATGGAGGCTAAACACTACGTTACTAAGTAACCGAGAGATCACTGAAGAAATCAAAAAGGAAATCAAAAAATGCCTAGAGACAAATTACAATGAAAACACAATGATCCAAAAGTTATTGGATGCAGTAAAAGCAGTTCTAAGAGGGAATTTTATAGCAATACAAGCTTACCTCAAGGAACAAGAAAAATCTCAAATAAACAATCTAACCTTACACCTAAAGGAACTAGAGAAAGAATAACAAACAAAACCCAAAGTTAGTAGAAGGAAAGAAATCATAGAGATCAGAGCAGAAATAAATGAAATAGAAACAAATAAAACAATAGCAAAGATCAATAAAACTAATAGCTGGTTCTTTCAGAAGGTAAACAAAATTGACAAACCATTAGCCAGACTCATCAAGAAAAAGAGGGAGGGCTTCCCTGGTGGCGCAGTGGTTGAGAGTCCACCTGCCGATGCAGGGGACATGGGTTCGTGCCCCGGTCCAGGAAGATCCCACTTGCCGCGGAGCGGCTGGGCCCGTGAGCCATGGCCGCTGAGCCTGCGCGTCCGGAGCCTGTTGCTCTGCAACGGGAGAGGCCACAACAGTGAGAGGCCC
>NW_006790988.1:555979-565146 GCF_000442215.2 Lipotes vexillifer
GAGGACTCAAAAAACTAGAAATGAAATAGGAAAAGTTACAACAGACACCACAGAAATACAAAGCATTCTAAGAGACAAGCAAATCTATGCCAATAAAATGGACAATCTGGAAGAAATGGACAAATTCTTAGGAAGGTATAGCCTTCCAAGACTGAACCAGGAAGAAATAGAAAATATGAACAGACAAATCACAAGTAATGAAATTGAAACTGTGATTAAAAATCTTCCAAGAGGAGCTCCCTGGTGGCACAGTGGTTGAGAATCTGCCTGCTAATGCAGGGGACACGGGTTCGAGCCCTGGTCTGGGAGGATCCCACATGCCATGGATCAACTAGGCCTGTGAGCCACAACTACTGAGCCTGTGTGTCTGGAGCCTGTGCTCTGCAACAAGAGAGGCGGAGATAGTGAGAGGCCCCCGCTTGCCACAACTAGAGAAAGCCCTCACACAGAAACGAAGATCCAACGCAGCCAAAAATAAATAAATAAATTAATTAATTAAAAAAAAATCTTCCAACAAACAAAAATCCAGGACCAGATGGCTTCACAGGTGAATTCTATCAAACATTTAGAGAAGCACTAACACCCATCCTTCTCAAACTCTGCCAAAAAGTTGCAGAGGAAGGAGCACTCCCAAGGTCATTCTACAAAGCCGCCATTACCCTGATATCAAAACCAGACAAAGATATAACAAAAAAAGAAAATTACAGAAAAATATCACTGATGAATATTAATGCAAAAATCCTCAACAAAATACTAGCGAACAGAATCCAACAACATATTAAAAAGATCATACACCATGATCAAGTGGGACTCATCCCAGGGATGCAAGGATTCTTCAGTATACTCAAATCAATCAATGTGATACACCATATTAACAAATTGAAGAAGAAAAAGCATATGATCATCCCAATAGATGCAGAAAAAGCTTTTTGACAAAATTCAACACCTATTTATGATAAAAACTCTTCAGAAAGTTGGCATAGAGGGAAACTACCTCAACATAATAAAGGCCATATATGACAAACCCACAGCAAAATGGTAAAAAACTGAAAGCATTTCCTCTAAGACCAGGAACAAGACAACGATGTCCACTCTCACCACTGTTATTCAACATCGTTTTGGAAGTCCTAGCCACAGCACTCAGAGAAGAAAAAAGAAGTAAAAGGAATCCAAATTGGAAAAGAAGCAGTAAAACTGTCACTGTTTGAAGATGACATGATACCATACATAGAGAATCCTAAAGATGCCACCAGAAAACTACTAGAGCTAATCAATGAATTTGGTAAATTTGAAGGATACAAAATTAATGCACAGAAATCTCTTGCATTCCTATACACTAATGATGAAAAATCTGAAAGAGAAATTAAGGAAACACTTCCATTTACCACTGCAAAAAAAAAAACAAAAAACCTAGGAATAAACCTACCTAACGAGACAAATGACCTGTATGCAGAAAACTATAAGACACTGATGAAAGAAATTAAAGATGATACAAACAGATGGAGAGATATACCATGTTCTTGGATTGGAAGAATAAATATTGTGAAAATGACTATACTACCCAATGCAATCTACAGATTCAATGCAATCCCTATCAAATTACCAATGGCATTCTTTACAGGACTAGAACAAAAAATCTTAAAATTATTATGGAGACGCAAAAGACCCTGAATAGCCAAAGTAGTCTTGAGGGAAAAAAACAGAGCTGGACTAATCAGACTCCCTGACTTCAGACTATACTACAAAGCTTCAGTAAAAAAGACAATATGGTACTGGCACAAAAACAGAAATACAGATCGATGGAACAGGATAGAAAGCCCAGAAATAAACCCATGCACCTATGGTCAACTTAGCTATGACAAGGGAGGCGAGGATATACAATGGACAAAAGCCAGCCTCTTCAATAAATTGTGCTGAGAAAACTGGACAGCTACATGTAAAAGAATGAAATTAGAACATTCCCTAACACCATACACAAAAATAAACTCAAAATGGATTAGAGACCTAAATGTAAGACTGTACACTATAAAACTCCTAGAGGAAAACATAGGAAGAACACACTCTGACATATATCACAGCAAGATGGTTTTTTGATCAACCTCCTAGAGTAATGGAAATAATATCAAAAATAAACAAATGGGACCTAATGAAACTTAAAAGCTTTTGCAAAGCAAAAGAAACTACAAACAAGACGAAAACACAACCCTCAGAATGGGAGAAAATATTGGCAAACGAATCAACGGACAAAGGATTAATATCCAAAATATATAAACAGCTCATGCAGCTCAATACTAAACAAACAACCCAATCAAAAAAATGCACAGAAGACCTAAATAGACATTTCTCCAAAGAAGAGATACAGATGGCCAAAATGCACATGAAAAGCTGCTAAACATCACTAATTATTAGAGAAATGCAAATCAAAACTACAATGAGGTATCACCTCACACCAGTTAGATTGGCCATCATAAGAAAATCTAGAAACAAATGCTGGAGTGGGTGTGAAGAAAAGGGAACCCTCTTGCACTGTTAGTGGGAATGTGAATTGATACAGCCACTATGGAACAGTATGGAGAGTCCTTAAAGAACTAAAAATAGAATTACCATATGACCCAGCAATCCCACTACTGGGCATATACCCAGAGAAAACCATAATTCAAAAAGACATGTGCACCCCAATATTCATTGTAGCACTATTTACAGTAGCCAGGTCATGGAAGCAACCAAAATGCCCATCAACAGATGAATGGATAAAGGAGATGTGATACACAGGTACAATTGAATATTACTCAGCCATAAAAAGGAACGAAACTGGGTCATTTGTAGAGACGTGGATATTTCCAGAGACTGTCATAGAGAGTGAAGTAAGTCAGAAAGAGAAAAACAAATATTGAATATTAACACATATATGTGGAACCTAGAAAAATGGTACAGATGAACTGGTTTTCAGGGCAGAAATAGTGACACAGATGTAGAGAACCAATGTATGGACACCAAGGGGGGAAAGTGGCGGGGGGAGGGGGTGGTGGTATGATGAATTGCCAAGATTGGGATTGACATGTATACACTAATATGTATAAAATGGATAACTAATAAGTACCTGCTGTATAAAAAAATATATAAAATAAAATTCAAAAAAAAAGAAAAAGAGCACAAAGTTCAAACTATTATTGTGTCCAAGGTCTTTAGGATATAATATATGGGGAGGGGGATAGAGAAGGTGGGAGGGAGATGGAAGAGGGAGGAGATATGGGGATATATGTATATGTATAGCTGATTCACTTTGTTATAAAGCAGAAACTAACACACCATTGTAAAGCAATTATACTCCAATAAAGATGGTAAAAAAAAGAAAAAGAAAAAACAATATATGACCCTAGGAATTCCCTGGAGGTTCACTGGTTAGGACTTCGTGCTTTCACTGCCGATGGTATGGGTTCAATCCTGTGTCAGGGGACTCAGATCCTGCAAGCTGCTAGGTGTGGAAAAAAAAAAAAAGGTATGACCCTAACTTATTTTGTCACGTCTCAACCTGTACACTATTTATCAGTCAAAATAAAATTTTACCTTTTTTCAGGAGAAGCCCCATGCTTTCCCATTATTCTGTATTTGCTCAGGCAATTGGTTCCATCCGAAATCTCTTATCCCCCAATTCTGTATATCAGCATCCTATTCCTTCTAGAACTTCATGTAAGGAGAATAATAAAGTGTGTATTATTTTATATCTAGCTTCTTTCATTTAGCATATACATTTTTTTTACATTCTTCAGTGTATCAGTAGTTCATTCCTTTGCACTGCTTAGTAGTATTTTATTGTAGCCTATATCACAATTTGTTTATTCTTCTCTTGTTGGGTATTTGTATTGTTTAGGGGTTACTATGAATTAAGCTGCTGTGAACATTTCATGTATAAATCTTTGGGCAGGCATATTTTCATTTTCTCTTTGGTACATACCTAGTAGTGGAATGTCTTTTTTGGTGAGGTATCTGCTCAACTATTTTAAAAGCAGATACCATTTAAAAATTTGGCTTGTTTTTCTTATTTTTGAGTTGTTTTATTCTTTCTGTTTTCTGCATATAAATGTTAAAGCAGTAATTGCACCTCAGATTGCGACTTGAACCCATGCGGCCGGGACTTGAACATGGCCAAAACCCTGCTTGGGACTCGAACTCATGGTGTTTTAATTAGAATCACTCACCTGGTGTCTGGACTTACTGAGGCTCATGTTCTTTGTGTCTCAGCGTGGAAAGAATTCAGTGAGACACAGAGTGATAGGTAAGAAGCAGATTTATTTAGAGCAAAACACACTCCACAGACAGAGTGTGGACCATCTCAGAAGGTGAGAAAGGCACCAAGGTATGAGGTTGTCAGTTTTTATAGGGGTGGGTAATTTCATAGGCTAATGAGTGGGAGGAGTATTCCATCTGGTTCAGGAAGGGGTGGTGATTTCCAGGAATTGGGCCACCGCCCACTTTTTGATCCTTATGGTTGGCCTTGGAACTGTCATGGCACCTGTAGGTGTGTCATTTAGCTTGCTGATGTGTTACAGTGAGCATATACTGAGGCTCAGGGTCTAGTGGAATTTGACTTATCTGCCATCTTGGACCCATTTGGTTCTAATCAGTTTATGTCTCGTCCTCTGGCTATGTCATTGTTCAAAGGTTGTGCCCTGCCTCCTTCCCTCCTGTTTCATAATCAGCATTTACTTTATTATGACTTGTGAATATTATTCATGGCTGAGCTTAGAGAATTATATGACTATATATATTTTTTTCTTATAAACTTGCTTAACTAGAGGTAGTAATTGTCTCCCTCCCCCTCCCCCCAGCTTATTTGTTTGATTGGTATTCTACATACATTTATGATTATGGTTAAATTCTCTGCAAGACATATAAATCTCACAATGCATTCAAAAGCATCAGTCAATACTTCAGGTGGTGTGTGTGTGATTTCTTTCCCTCTGTCTCTCTCTCTCTCTTTTTTTTGTTTCTTGGAAACATCCTTCCTAGAGCTGTCAGCACAATGAATGGAAATTACTTGCTCTCAAGTTCATCTCGGAAATTTCATGCTCTTGAGATTTATCTTAAAAACTTCCAGAGAGAAGGTCAAATAAACAGGATTAGGAAAAGGGCTCTAGATTTTTCAATAGTAACATAGAAATCAGAGAACAGTGGAGCACTGCCTTCAAAATTTTGAGGGAAAATGATTTGCAACTTAAAATTCTCTCTAACCAAACTCTCAATCAAGCATGAGGGTAGAATAATGACATTTTACATTATTATGCAGAAGTCAAAAATTTTAGCCCCTATGGCATCTTCTCAAGAAGCTATTGGAAGGTGTGCTCTAGACATGGGATCTAGGAAACAGGGCATCAATCCAGGAGAGACAAGAACAGCCATCTTCCTTGGCCACTGCAAGACAGCTATGCAGCAAGTTGAGAGCAGTAAGCTCAGACTGGGACAGTAAACTGGACAAAAAAGGGTGTTTCCAAGAAACAGAAAGAAAAGAGAGAGAGAGAAAGAAATCACACACACCACCTGAAATATTGACTGATGCTTTTAAATGCACTGAAAGATTTACATGCCTTGTAGAGAATTTGACCATAATCATAAGTGTACATATAATATCACAAACAAACAAATAAGCCAGTGGTTGGGGATGGTGGGAGGGAGACTATTATTACCTCTAGGGTAAGCACGAAGTTCACAAGAAAGGAAACAGAATCCTAGAATACTACAACTCAGCCATGAATAATATTCACAAGTCATAATAACATAAATGCTGATTACTGAGTTAAAGCTTTTGATAAAAAGACTTGGACAATGAAGGGTGCAGAAGGATGCCTTTTGAGGATGTGTGGGGTTAAAGATAGAATTTCCTATGACGTGGTGGGAAGTCATAGAATACTATCCAAAATGGAAACATCAAGAAACAGCATACAGGCATATTATTTGGAAACGTGGAAGTAAATGCCAGTAAAACAAAAACAAAAAACCTGTTGAAATAATTTAAAATGCTTATTTCTGGAAAGTGGACTCGAGTTAGGGAGGGGCTGGACAGGACAATGAGAATTTGGGTTATAAACTTTAAAAATAGAAAAGAGAGATTAAAATAAAATATTCCAGAACCCTCCACCCTACCTCTCACGGGCCTCCCACATTTATCACGTCTGCCAGGCACATAGCTATCATTACCATAGGAATTGAGGACTTGGCCCTCCAGTGAGTTCTGTTAATCTCAAATCCCTACACTGATTGTCTCTGGAATTTTGCATCTATCTGGAAGGGAGATTGTGACCTCAGACAAGCCACTTAACTTCCCTGAATTCACTCACCTGTAAATGGGAGTGATAAACCTAGCTTGGAGGGATATTGTGAAAAGGCAATGAAGATTATGCTTGTAAAGTGGTTGGCACATAGTAACAGCTCAATAAATATTAGATTTTGTGGTTATTATTTCCTGAAAACAAACACCGTCCACTCATCATTAGCCAGTGAGAAAGAGGGTGTCTGTGAAAGTTGTCATAGTTTGAAGCCAGAAAAATCTTCCTTCGGGGGACCGAACTCGCCTCACCCCTTCTCCAACCTTGCTTCTTCTTTGGGCCTCCCACCTCGTGGACTCCGGCCGAGATTAGCCGAGGGCAATAGTCCTGCCCCCAGTAACGTCCCAACTCAGTTCCGGAGCTGAAGCAGAAAGAGAAACAGCAAGTGAGCGCGGGTTCCGTTAGGGCTCGGGGAGCCACCTCAGCGCGACGGGAGGAGGCGAGTCCGGGAAGCACCCCCAAAGTGACTGCGATGGAAGCCCGGGGGTGCGCGCGGTCCCGGCGGCCGCTGCCGGCGCTGCTGCTGATCCTGCTGCTGGCGCCGGCCGTGGGTGCTGCAGGCGCTGCGGACGCGCGCTGGAGCGGGCAAGGCACCATCCCGCACCTGCAGAGCATCTTCCTGGGCCGCTGCGCGGAGTACATTGCGGTGCTGAGCCCCGAGCTGCGGTGAGCGCGGCGGCTGGCGAGGGAGCCGGAGAGGGAGAGGAAGGGAGGGGGAGGGGGGAGAGGGAAGGAGGATGGTGAATCTACTGGGGAGGGTGCACTGGCTGGGGTCTGGAGGTGAAGGGTGTGTGTGTGTGTGTGTGTGTGTGTGTGTGTGTGTAAAAATGAAGCGGGCGTTGGGGAGTGGATGAGGATTAGGTAGTGGTGAGTTTGGACGACAGCCAGCGTAAGGTTAACCAGAACCCATCAGACCCAGGAATATGGTCTCCAGCTGGAATTCCCCGAGGCCAGGTACTTTGGGAATTCAAATTTCAGGTCTTCTAATTTAGAGGACTTTTAAAGTTTGAGTCTCTCTTGCCAGCACTGTGCTTCTTACTAATTTTTGCTCCTTCCTTGGACACATTTTTTCTGTTTTCATGAAGTCCCTCTCTTGTGCCAGTTGTTTTTATTGTGACAGATTTCAGGCCAATAAAAAAGAATGGAAAATAATGGGAACACCCATGGAACACCCATGTTACCACCCAGCATAAGAAATAAGTTACAAATGGGGCGGGAAATGGTTTTGGAAAGCTAGGTTGGACTTAAGGAGTTGCAGCAGACACTGGAAGTCATACTTTCTGCCTTAGCAGGAGGTGGAACAGTCTTTTTCCACACTCTGTGCTCACTCCTGATTTTACAAGGTCGCATGTTTGCCTGATCTCACCTGGCCCCCAACCCCAGGATGGACCTGTGTCTAAATGAAGGGGCACCTGAAGCTGGCAGCCCATGTGGTTTATTGGAATCGTCACCTTCTAGCTCTGTGCATTTTCTGCTATCTCTGTGAGCCTGTTCTAAGTTCTAAGGAATGTGTGTTGCACCTCTGAAAGACACTTCCACTGTCAGATTTCTAAATCCATCACCAAAGTTATTTTTCTTCCTCTTCTGAATTGGGGTTAATGCAAGAGTTATGACAATTTCCTGTCTTTTTTGTCTGCCCAGTTCTGCAGAGTTGATATTTGACAAAATCACTAGTAAAATACTTGGAGAGAGAAACGGAAATATATCACACTGGAATGTGGTCTTTTGGTTTTTTTCTTCTTTTTCTTTTTTAAACTTGTACTTTTCCGCAGGGACGAGAACTGCACAGCCATCTGGGAAGCTGGATAAGGATATCTGTTCTGTGCTTCCCTCAGATCATGACCTTTTTATTAACCTCTCCAGGCACTCCATTCCCAGAGACAAGGTAACTCTACCTTCGCCTCGGTAAAACGTTGCTCTGTCTCTGTAGAGACAGACAGTGTCCAGGCCAAGCAGCCAACTCACAACGTGCGCCAGACTCTCTGGTGGGAAAGTGGCTCTGTCTTCAAAGGTGCTCCTGGGTCTCCTGCCTGTCCTGGGCAGAAGGAACTTTGCTAAGTCAAGAAGTCAGTGCAAAAACCACAAGAACATCAGGGCGTCACCACACCTTTCCCACGGGGCCTCTGCACCTGGCCAGTTCTGAACAATCTCCATCCTAACCGGCTCGAAAGGCCTGAACCTTGAGTACTTCAGAAAACCCTCTATGTCAGTATCCTCCCGGGAGACCAATCCCTCCTCTTAACAGGTCTTAAGATTATATCCATTCAGGACCAGTTTCTTGAAGAAACTGGTTAACATATAATCATGTAGTTTACATGTCAGTATTCTGTCTGCACTCTAAGCACTAATACAGTGAAAGTAAATGAGAACATCTATGTAAATTGCTTATTTAGAACAGTATCTTGAGTTTAAAGAAAGTTAGATATAATTTTTATTTCTCTGACATAAATTCTATTTTTTCTTAATGAAGGACATATTTTTGACATAAATTTTTTAAAAACATCTTTATTGGAGTATAATTGCTTTACAATGGTGTGTTAGTTTCTGCTTTATAACAAAATGAATCAGCTATACATATATCCCCATATCCCCTCCCTCTTGTGTCTCCCTCCCACCCTCCCTATCCCACCCCTCTAGGTGATCACAAAGCACTGAGCTGATCTCTCTGTGCTATGTGGCTGCTTCCCACTAGCTATCTATTTTACATTTGCTAGTGTATATATGTCCATGCCACTCTCTCACCTCATCCCAGCTTACCCTTCCCCCTCCCCGTGTCCTCAAGTCCATTCACTACGTCTGCATCTTTATTCCTGTCCTGCCCCTAGGTTCTTCAGAACCAATTTT
>NW_006790988.1:565577-574596 GCF_000442215.2 Lipotes vexillifer
TTTTTTAGATTCCATATATATGTGTTAGCATATGGTATTTGTTTTTCTCTTTCTGACTTCACTCTGTATGACAGACTCTAGGTCGATTCACCTCACTACAAATAACTCAATTTCGATTCTTTTTATGGCTAATAGTCCATTGTATATATGTGTCACATCTTCCTTATCCATTCATCTGTTGATGGACACTTAGGTTGCTTCCATGTTCTGGCTATTGTAAATAGGTTGACACAAATTCTTAACTTGATTTTTTCATTGTAAAGCCATGTAACATTGATGTTTACAAATGAAAACATCTTAACATTGATTTTTTTCATTTGTAAAGGCAGGTAAATGGAGCTGGGAGGTTCAAACACATAACAGGCTGAAAACATGATTTTTGAGTATATGTTGCCTTTGAACCTTGCAGCCTCTTGGTCAGTAAAAAAGGGAGCTGTTATTTTTGTTCTCCTTTCTCATGGACTTTGGTTGATAAATTCAGTAAATACTGAGCTAATTCCATGTGCCAGGTGTTGTTCTCAGAGTTTCAGATGCAACAGGGAACAAAACAGCCTCTGCCCTCAGGAAGCATCCAGTCTAGACAGAGATTACTGGTTGGGATACTGAGGATCTGATGGCATGATGAGGGGGATATTGTTATTTGTATTATTATTATGTGAAAACATTGTAACTTCATAGTGGAAACTATAAAGTATAATATAAAAGTAGTGTATTTTTGAGGCACTTTACCCTTTAGGAATTCAATTTGTGATTGCATATCATCCTAACCACAGCTCTGGGAGAAGAGAAAGGGTTCATACTCCCCATTTTCCACATGTGGAAACTGAGGCACAGGGAGATTACATGGCTTGTTCAAGATCACACATTTAGTATGTGACAGACCCAAAATTTGAACCCAGGTCCCTTGATTTAAAAAAAAATCGATCTATCTATAATTTTTTAACTACTAGAAAAAATATATATGTATGTATGTATCTATATTTTTTCTCTGCTGGGAAAATATTTCATTAACATTTGCATGATACCCTTGGAATAAAGAAAAGAGAGCTGGTAGCACTCTCTGAATGGGTAACTAAAGACAAAAACAAAGAGGGTTCAGTTGTTGTGAGGCAAGTCCCAGGTGAATGAGAAATGGTTGGCCTGACTTGTCTTGATGATACTGTGCCTGAAGAAATCTGTTTTGATTTCATTTTGTGTTGGTTTTTCCTTAGTCCCTATTCTGGGAAAACAACCACCTCCTTGTCACCAGCTATGCGGAGAATGGCCGCCGCTTTATGCCACTGTGCAATGTTCTGTATGGCATGGTTGGAGATTTCTTGAGCTAGTGTCGACAGAAAAATGCCTCTGGTAAGACTTCTGCACAAATCGCAAGAAAAGTCAGGGTTCCTATTTACTATGCATATGCCATTTGTGCTAAGTGCTTTCATATGCATTTTTATCTCTTTGGATTCCACCCCCTTCAAATCCTCTCAGGTAAAGTGGTCATAATAATAATTAAATAATAACAATGATAGTAGAGAAAGAGAATCTATCTTTTGCTAGGTACTGTTCTGAGCACTTTATGGGTATTAATTCATTTAATCCCTGCAACAGCCCCATGGGATAGGTCCTATCCTGATTCCTATTTTGACAAACGAGGAAAGTGAGGCACAGCATGATTGAGAAACTTGCTTAGGATTGCACAGTGTGTAAACAGCAAAGTCAGAGTCTGACTCCAGAGTCCTGCATGACTCTGTCTCACTATCCCCATTTTCCAGAGGGGGAAACTGAGGCTTTGGGAGGTTAAATGACTTGAAGAACTAGGGCCAGGATTCTCCCCTCTTCTCACTGATTCTGAAGCTGCTCCAGGCCGCCAGCAGATATTTTGAGATTCAAATTATTGACTTAAAAAAAAAAAAAAGCACAAAGTGAAAGCTGAGAGTTAAGCTTTATTTAGGGCAAAATGAGGACTATAGCCCAGGAGACAGCACTTCAGATAGATCTGAGAAACTGCTCCAAAGAGGTAGGGGGCAGGGGTCACTGTTATGTACGATTTTAGTGAAGGGGGTGGGTGTGTGAAGTCAGGCACACATTTTGGCAGAGACCTGCTGCTAGTCACAAGGAACAGATGTCACCGTTAATGATTTTAGTACTTTCCTAGATGTGAGGAGATGCAAGACTTGGGCTCATAAAATCTTCTTCTGAAACTATTTATCTAAAGACCTGTTTTGCCAGTTTTTCCTACAGCGTGCCTCATTCCTGATCTCCACCCTGAACTCCTTTCAGGGGGTGTTGAAGGTCAGCGGCTGCAGCGGCTCATGATTTAATCCTTGTAGAGGTAGATGGCAAGTGGCAATTTTGTAGTTGCTCTTGATGAGACCTGAAGGCTGAGCAGGATGAAGTCCAGCAAGGAAAGCGGTTGGGGGGGAGGTGGTCCCTTCGTGAAGACTGGATGTTCTTCCTCCCTGGGTATTGGAGTCATTTAGATCCCACATGCCGTGCGGCGTGGCCAAAAAAAAAAAAGTTAACCTAAGCTCAGTTTTGTTTCTTGCTCCTCCATTCATTCACCCATCTATAAATTTTGTAAAGCGCCTCCTCCGTGCCAGTCCTTGCTCTTCTAGGCACTGGGAACACAGCAGAGAATAAACCAGGAAAATAATACCTCATCCTTACATTATAGGGGCAGGGGTGGACATAAGACCATCAACAGGCAAGTAAAAGCATATACATATAGTTCACCATAAAATTATAAAGGTTACAGAGAAAAACAAAACAGGGAAAAGAGGGTAGGGAGTGCTGGCTGGTAAGGAGGGGAGAGGGAAACATTGCAGTTTTACACAGGCCCAGGGAAGGCCTCACTGAGAAGCTGATGTTTGAGCAAAGACCTAAAGGACTTGAGGAAGAGCATTTCCTGACAGAGGGAATAGCACGTGCAAAGGCCTTGAGGTGGGAGTGTGTATGGCATATTTAAGGAACAGAAAGGCAGGCAGTAAGTGAAGAGGCAAGTAGTAGACTGTGAGGTTAGAGGAATAAAGGAGGGTCAGACAGCACAGGACATCATGAGGTTTCTGACTTTCACTTTGCATGAGATGGGAAGCATGGCAGGGTGCAGATCAAATGGACATGGCCATTCTTCCAGTGGACTGTGACCAGGAAGCCTCAGTTTCATGATCCTACAGAGGGTGAGGGAGCATGGAGGAGGGGTGAGATGGAAAGATCATGAAGGGAGGGAGACGGTGGTATAATACAAATTAATAGTTGGTCTTGGACCCCCTGGTTCCCGGCGCACAGCTCCTGAAACCCTTGGGCTCTGAGGAGTGATGAGTGTCTTTTGTATGGTAATGGGATGACTGGTGGTTGGGAGCCCCTAGATAGCTTCAGATGTGGGCTGGTCACCAAAAAGACAGAGGCATCATTAGAGAGTTGGGACTTTCAGCCCCATCCTCTGTCCTCTGGGAAGGGGCGGGGGACTGGAGATTGAGTTAATCACCAATGATTTAATCAATCATGTCTGCTTAATGAAATCTCCATAAAAACCCCTCTCTGATGGGGTTTGGGGAGCCTCCAAGTTGGTGAGCACATCGAGATGCTGGTGCTCCCAGAGGGAGCAAGGAAGCTCCATGTGTTTCCCTTCAAGAAGTTCACATTTTGCCCTGCTTCGTTCTCCCTGGAACGAATTGTCAATTAGCACTTTCTCCTTTTTCTATAGAGTAAATGGGGAACAAATCCCATTATATATCTGCTGAATTTTGTCCTTAAAATTTTTTTTAATGTAATACATTTTCTATATTTTAAATGTTATAAAATTTCTATTTTCTGGTTAAGGACTGTTACTTTCTTGGTTTATTTTTCTTGTATTTACTTCGAAGACCTGGGTTAATTGGAGAAGGCATTTCTCCCAACAATGCAAAAAAAAAGTTATATATGTAATAAATATAAATTTTTATATATATTTTAATATGGATATAATGTATAATATAATATTATTATATAAATTTTTGGATATATATATATATATATATAATATATATATCACTTGTTAGTGCTCCAGTAGAGAATTAACCCAGCTGTTTAGTTCTCTGCTTTCCTCACATTTGTGCCAAGCACAATGACAGATGTCTTTGAATCAGGGGTTGGGTGCTTCCTCACCAGGCTCCTTGTGGACTGGGTGGGCAGAACTATGAATGTTAAGCCCATACACATTATGTAGGATGAGTTTCAGTATAGTTTGCGGAGCCAGCGAATATTTTCAATTAATTCTTCCTTGATATAATCTTTGAAATAAAATGTGTTTGTCTGTTTTCCCTGTAGGACTCGACTACCAATCCTGCCCTACATCTGAAGATTGTGAAAACAATCCTGTGGATTCTTACTGGAAAAATACATCCATCCAGGTAATCATGGGATGGCTGGCTGGGTGACTGAGCAGGTGTGGGATCTGTAAACAGGGGACAGAAGGGTTCAGAGGCTGGGCCATTGGGTCATTACTAAACTTCTCTGAGTCTCAATTTCTACCTTTGCAACATTCTGATTCACGCTCTCTGCTCCATAAAGGGGTGAGGATTTAAGAAGCTAAAACGCTTAATGCAATGCCTGGTACAGAGAAAAAATTCTGAATGTTAGCTCCAGAAGAAGGTATTAAACAGTCATTATTACTCTGGTGCTGTGGTTGTTGTTAGTAGTTCAAATCAATGTGATTTTGATTGAGGTGTGAAGTGGGGTAACCCCTACTTTATAGGAGAGCCTGGGACCCCTAAGATCTAGATGTGGGCATTAGAGATGTGCACAAGGTTGATATTAACTGAAGAGGAGGCAATAGGAGACCAGGGATAAGCTGGAGACAAAGAAATGGTCCCCTAAATGTGGGTCTGTTTCTCAGAGGATATTGTCACCAGAGTTGATGATAGCTATCTGTAGCTATAACATGCCAGTGACTACAGCTTACATTTTCTGTCACCAGTGTTAGACCAAAGATTCCAGATAAAGAGGGTACAGTCCTTAGCTCAAGTATTGAGCAAAGCAGTCAACTATTAACTGTTAGCTGTATTGACTAGGAGGCTGGTGGATGTGAGGTCGTTCTACCCACTGCCACCAAGCTCCTTTCAGGGCTCTCTGTGTCTCTTCTGGTCCTACTTCCTGCTCTGGACCACCAAGGTGTCCACTGGGTCCACTGTTAATCAGGGTGAGCGAGACTTTGGTCAAATCCTCCACCACAGCTGCAGTTTGGAACTAAGCAGAGGGCCCGCTCCAGACAGAAGCATTCTTATTCCTGTGCTCTCCTGCCAGCTCCAGTCGGAGCCCTCCGTCCATGCCCACTCCCCACAGGTTCTGCTTGGAGTGCAGGCTCCAGGCAGCTGGCAGTGAGCTGCCCGAGCCCCTCAGTGAGGAGTGGGGGGTGGTGGATGCATCGTCACTTGAACGTGGGATCATAACGACAACTTGGGGGTGATATCAACATTATATATTAAAAAAAACAACAACCGTATTCTCCCCAGCAGATCTGCCCAACTTCAAAGTGTGCAGGAAGCCACCATCTTATACTTCCTTCAACTCTAGAATGGGAATCTAATAATCATGCTCACATTTTATGAGCCCTTAGAATACGTTGGATGGTCTGAACATGAGGAGAGGTAGTCTAGTATAGTGACGAGGAGAGGGTCTGAACTATAGCAAATAAGTATTCAATAAATGTTAAGTATTATTTTAAGTGATTTGATCTTTACAGTCCTATGGGGTAGGGACTCTTATTACCCTTGTTTTACAGATAGGAAAAATGAGGCACAGAGAGGCCAAGAAACTTGATCAGACTTATTACCCAGATACTAAGTGCAGCAGCAGAAACCAAATTTTCAACCATGACTTCATAGAGCCTCACTGTATCTGCATGCATGTTTTTAATGAAAAAAAATTTTTATCATCAATGTAGTAACTGCTCAGGATAGAGAATGACAAATTATAGAAAGTATAAATAAGAAAACTAATCATCCATATTCATGCTACCTAAGGGCAAATAGTGGTCATCAGACCTTGACATTTGCAGATTTAACTGAGACTGTTAGCCTACTTGGAAGCAATCTGAGACAGGCGTGGCACGGAGTACATTGTTGCTTTGTTGCGGCTGGCATTCAGCGTGGCTCTGCTGGGCATGTGTCACAGAGCTGTGTGATACCCCCTGCCGTCCTGCCCCCACCCAGCTTCACACTAGAATAAATGTTTTATCAGGGAAATTATATGCTCCAGTAGTGTTCTCAACTGGAGATTTGGGAAATTCTCTGGACCTGTCTGTCCCTTGGGAATCTCAGGGACAGACAGGTCCAGAGAATATTGACTAATATTCCCAGACTTCTGCCTATTTATTTATTTATTTATTTTTTGCAGTACGCGGGCCTCTCACTGTTGTGGCCTCTCCCATTGCGGAGCACATGCTCTGGACGCGCAGGCTCAGTGGCCGTGGCTCACGGGCCCAGACGCTCCACGGCACGTGGGATCTTCCCGGACCGGGCACGAACCCACGTCCCCTGCATCGGCAGGCAGACTCTCAACCACTGCGCCACCAGGGAAGCACTGCCTATTTATTTTTAACAGAGTGGAGCACATGCTCTGTCCACCTAGTTTTGCTTTTTGCTTTTTTTGAATGTAAGCACTTTCTATGTTATTGCATATCTTTTGTAGACTCTTATTAATGGCTAGGTAATATTTCAGACACGAAAGTGCCATAATTGACTTATCCTTCCCTGTTGTTTACTGTTTTAGACTGGTACAAACCATGCTGCAATATACATCTTTGCACACATCTCTGTGCACCAGGTGATCCTTCGTGCTGTTTACCAAGTACTTCTGGCTCATCTTCTGAGCATGTGGTTTGCACTCATTCTGTCTCTTGAAGTTACTTACATGTGACTTACACTGGCCAATAGGATGTGAGTAGGAATGACTGTGTGACATCTGGGTGGAAGCCTTTAAGAACTGGTCTGTGATTTGCCACTTTCTTCTCCCTTTCCTGATAACCAGTGACTCTGCAGTTGTGGAGACTGCCTCAGCTTGGGTCCCAGAGCAAGGACATATGGAGCAAAACCCAAACCCCAAATCCAAACACTTGTGATAAACATGTAGTGTGTGCATGAAATAAATCTTTCTTGTTTAAAGCCACTGTGATTTTGAGGTTGCTTGTAATGCCAGCATAAGTTAGTGTACACCAGCTGATACAATGCTGGAATCTGATACTAGTTTGCATTATTTTATAATGGTAGATTCCCAGGCATGGAATTACTGCGTTTTTGACATTTCAAAGCAATTTACTTTCCAAGATATGCCAGTTTGCATCCCTCTGGCTCTATGAAATACCAAATTTATCCCATCCTTGCCAGTATTGAAAATTGTCAATTTAAAAAACAATTGACCATTTCATAGCTTAAAAATGACATCTTAGCTTACTCAAAATCCTTGTTTCTTTTTGCAGTATGCAAAGGATAGTTCTGGGGTGATCTATGTCATGCTGAATGGTTCAGAGCCAACAGGAGCCTATCCTGTAAAAGGGTAAGAATGCAGCACCAACGTGTAAGACAAAGATGCCAAAATGTGTTTTTAGTTTTTTTTAATGGAGGCTTAAGAGAATCATTCACATCCCCAGTCTAATGCTTGCTTCTGTAAGATCAGGTAGAGAAAAACAATTGGAGATCAGAACTATGTCCATACATTTAACCACTAACAGCTGATAAATGCCTGAATGAAATAAGTAACCTAAAAATTAAAGCTAAAATGTGCCCCCCGCAAAGCTTTAAAACAAAAGTAATGTGTAAGTCAACTAACATTGATATGGGAACAGTATCATATTGCTTTAGGACTTTAAGAAATGCCTTTCCTGTTTCTCAGGTTTTTTGCAGATTTTGAAATTCCCCACTTACAGAAGGATAAAATCACACATATTGAGATCTGGGTTATGCACGAAATCGGGGGAACCAATGTATAAGTTATGATGCTACTGGTAATGATCTTTGTGCAAACCTGCTTTTCTTGGATGTAATATGATCCATTCTGATTTACATTTACATTTCCGGGGAATCAACAGTCTTCTCTGTTTCTAATGTGGTGGGCAGAGAAAGGCAAAGGCTTGACTTTCTGGAAATGCCATGAGTCAGTCCTGAGCGCAGAGAGAAAACCTCCTTTATCCAGACACTCCTCTCAGCTGTTCCGAGCAGGTCATTTGTGTAGGTCAAAGCCAGTTTTTCTCCCTGGTCATTTAAAGTTCAAAAGCCTCACTGGGAGTTCACAGAATGGACTCACAGACCATGTAATGAAGACGTTCTTCTCAGAGAACAACCAGTTTTGCAGCTGGGTCTCAGACAACTGGCTAAGGAAACTTTCATGATCCATATTTTTCTCGGAAGCCACTAACTCAAGTGGTTATATCAACTCAGATATCAATGCAAACTTGAACTCATCCTTCTCATCAACAAAGGGCACTGCTGGCAAAACTAAAGATAAAAAACGTAAACCCAGTTGGCTCAGAGACAAGCCAATAAGGCCAAGCCTGGTAAACGCTGTGCAGCCATGATGGTGCTTCAGGAGCAGCTGGGGCCCTGTCCTTCAGAGCACTGAAGCTACATTGAAAGAATGTTCTGGAAGAATCTTAGCAAATTCCCCATTTCAGGCCGCTAGGACCCCCTAAGACTCACCATATAATGAGTGATATTTTTTTTCTCTTGGGCAGAAGATTAAATTTGCAAATGACTTATTACATAGTCATACCAGAATCTGCTCTTCTCTTCCCAGAAGACAACTTATACCTATTGTTGCATGAAAAACAATGTGTATTGTTTTTCTTGTTTCTGTGAGAAGTTGCTTTTTGTCTAGATATTATGCTTGCTTGTTGTTTTAATGTATCTATCAGAGATTGTCCTTTGAATCTTTTTTTTTTTTTTTTTTTTTTTTTTTTTTTTTTTTTTTTTTTTCCGGACACACAGGCTCAGCGGCCGTGGCTCACGGGCCTAGCAGCTCCACGGCATGTGGGATCTTCCTGGACCGGGACACGAACCCGTGT
>NW_006790988.1:574606-578192 GCF_000442215.2 Lipotes vexillifer
CCGCATCCCCTGCATCGGCAGGCGGACTCCCAACCACTGCGCCACCAGGGAAGCCCCTGAATCTTTTTTTTTTAAAAACATCTTTATTGGAGTATAATTGCTTTACATTGTTGTGTTAGTTTCTGCTGTATAACAAAATGAATCAGCTATACGTATACATATATCCCCATATCCCTTCCCTCTTGCGTCTCCCTCCCACCCTCCCTATTCCACCCCCTTAGGTGGTCACAAAGCATGGAGCTGATCTCCCTGTGCTATGTGGCTGCTTCCCACTAGCTATCTATTTGACATTTCGTAGTGTATATATGTCAACACCACTCTCTCACTTCTCCCCAGCTCATCCTTCCCTCTCCCCATGTCCTCAAGTCCATTCTCTACATCTGCATCTTTATTCCTGTCCTGCCCCTAGGTTCTTCAGAACCATTTTTTTTTTAGGTTCTATATATACATGTTTGCATACGGTACTTGTTTTTCTCTTTCTGACTTACTTCACTCTGTATGACAGACTCTAGGTCCATCCACCTCACTACAAATAACTCAATTTCATTTCTTTTTCTGGCTGAGTAATATTCCATTGTATATATGTGCCACATCTTCTTTATCCATTCATCTGTTGATGGACACTTAGGTTGCTTCTATGTCCTGGCTATTGTAAATAGTACTGCAATGAATATTGTGGTACATGACTCTTTTTGAATTATGGTTTTCTCAGGGTATATGCCCAGTGGTGGGATTGCTGGGTCATGTGGTAGTTCTATTTTTAGCTTTTTTTTTTGTGGTACGCGGGCCTCTCACTGGTGTGGCCTCTCCCGTTGCGGAGCACAGGCTCCGGACGCACAGGCTCAGCGGCCATGGCTCACGGGCCTAGCCACTCCGCGGCACGTGGGATCTTCCCAGACCAGGGTACGAACCCGTGTCCCCTGCATCGGCAGGGGGGCTCTCAACCACTGTGCCACCAGGAAAGCCCTATTTTTAGCTTTTTAAGGAACCTCCATACTGGTCTCCATAGTGGCTGTATCAATTTACATTCCCACCAAAGTGCAAGAGGGTTCACTTTTCTCAACACCCACTCCAGCATTTATTGTTTCTAGATATTTTGATGATGGCCATTCCGACCAGTGTGAGATGATATCTCATTGTAGTTTTGATTTGCATTTCTCTAATGATTAGTGATGTTGAGCATCCTTTCATGTGTTTGTTGGCAATCTGTATATCTTCTTTGGAGAAATGTCTGTTTAGGTCTTCTGCCCATTTTTGGACTGGGTTTTTTGTTTTTTTGATATTGAGCTGCATGAGCTGCTTGTATATTTTGGAGATTAATCATTTGTAGTTGCTTCGTTTGCAAATATTTTCTCCCATTCTGAGGGTTGTCTTTTTGTCTTGCTTATGGTTTCCTTTGCTGTGCAAAAGCTTTTTAAGTTTCATTAGGTCACATTTGTTTATTTTTGTTTTCTTTGAATCTGTTTTTAATGAGATAAGGAAATTGCAATTCATTGTCATCTCAGCCCATTATTTCTGTGTCAGGAGAGATGATAAAGGGGTAAGAACACCTGGTTGTCCACATCTGTGCCACAGGATGAAGGTGCAGGTCATGAGCTAAGAAAATGGGGGTCCCAAACTGCTCAGATTCTAGGGGAAAAAACTCATAGAGAGTGAAAAATCACATGGCTGATAGCTAATTGTGTTTAGCACTGCTTTGATTGCTTTTATTTTAAAAAAAAAAAAAAAGGTTAAATAACCCATTGACTGAGCTCTGTGTCTAGGTGTCCTGAAACCTCCATGTCATTGCTTACCAAAAAATTCTAAGTAGTGAACTTGGCCCAGAGAAGGACATAGTCCCAGATTTTGGCAAGGTTCTAAAACATGATGTCACTCAACCAACACCTTACCCTCTTCATTCCCGTAATGCCTAGAATTCCACTTCTGTGAAAACTTCCTCCAATGGCTCATTTCCTCCCTGTACACTCCCTCTCTGTTAATTTTATAGTGGGAAGGCTTTTCACCTTCCCACTCCAGGTAAACTGCGGCCAGATCCTGTCTGCAACGTGAATAACATACCTACTCATCACAGCTGGCAGTGTTGTACCCACCTCTGTTTGCCTTTATCAATCCCCCTGCTTAACTCTGACCGTCGGGAGGGCAAGAATCGTTGTTGATGAGAACGTGGGGAGATAGATATCTTATACTCTGTTGGGGTGGTCAACATGGTTCAGTGTGGCAGTGCCATTAAGAGCCTTAAAATGCATTCAGAACCTTGGTGACAGAAAACCTACTTTCAGGAATGTATGCTAAGGAAACAAATAATTGAGCATGTGTATGAAAATGAAACTTCAACAAGGTTTTTTTGTAGTGTCAATGACATTGAAATATAAGAATGAACCTTGGTCTTTAACAAGAGGCGACTGCTTTTATGAATTGTGTTCTGATTATGTAAGGTAGACCAGGCAGGAATTAAAAATAATGGCCTAGAGGTACATATGTATATACACAGACATGGGCAAATGCAAATTACAAAATGCCTTGGGCAACAGAATCACACTGTAATACTTAAAAAGTCTTGTGGGAATAAATATACTGTAAAAGTCTAGAATGATGTACACCAAAATGTTAGCAGCAGTTATCTCTAGCGATGTGAGATTTGGTTTTTTTTCCCTTTTGTTTATTTGCGTTTTCTAATATTTTTTGACATGTATGTTTTTGTTTCCATTTGAAGCTTAACTTAATACACTCTGGGTTGAACAGGCTGGCACTCACCTTTGGTCAGGCTCAGCGCACAAGCACAGTGCTGCGTTGGCGGGTGGGGCTGTGATGAGCCCTGTGGAGCACCGCGCATGCGCTGGCAGAAGCCCTCCGAAGGCGTATGACTTGCAAAACTTCGGGCAGGTTTGAAGGCTCAGAGCACCACGTCCTGGGCACCCGCGGCTTGACTGCTGCCAGCCTTTTTGGGTCCAGAGAATTTGCCACGTATTTCTCCAGAGAGGAGAACATCTAGGGAGCACACGGTCAAAATATTTTTTGATTAACACAGAAACAGCTCCCCCCATCCTCGTCTCCTTTTTTTTTTTTTTTCCGGTACACGGGCCTCTCACCACCGCGGCCTCTCCCGCTGCGGAGCACAGGCTCCGGACGCGCAGGCTCAGCGGCCATGGCTCACGGGCCCAGCCGCTCCGCGGCACGTGGGATCTTCGCGGACCGCGGCGCGAACCCGCGGCCCCTGCATCGGCAGGCGGACTCTCAACCACTGCGCCACTAGGGAAGCCCGGGAAGCTCCTGTCCAGAGTCCTTTTTAATGACGCTACAGGACAGACAGCAGCCCTTTGTCATTTGTGTATGTCTCGTTTTCTCTTCACTTGCTTACTGTATGTGCGTCACCTGAGAACAGGGACTGTGGTCCCTGCATCTCTGGATGCCACACTGCGCATGACATGTGCTAAGGTGGAGTTTGAGATACTTACAGAGAGATGCATGATGACTGTGGACCAACAGGAAGATCATCATAGCTACCATTTATTGAGCACGTTTTGGGACAGGCACTTTATATACGTATAATCAGAGCTCGTTTCAGGGCATTCCTGATACTTGGAAA
>NW_006790988.1:578202-578521 GCF_000442215.2 Lipotes vexillifer
TTTGGCTCAAACCCTGCAACGGTTGAAAGCCCTCCCCTGGACTGGGAGTTACTCACCTTGCTGCTTCCTTCTTCTCTCTGTGTCGGTACCTGAGTCTGCAGGCCTGTTTGTCTCCTTAGGGGCTGGAGTCCAGCACTGCAAGGACTTAGTGACTTTCCCGAACATTTGTGCAGGGTGCGCATTACATCTGCAGTCTTTGCCAGTGCCCAGGACCATCCAGGCGGCCCTGTTGCCCTCTGCTGTCTCAAAAGTTCCATGGGGGCTTCCCTGGTGGCGCAGTGCTTGAGAGTCCGCCTGCCGATGCAGGAGACGCAGGTTC
>NW_006790988.1:579002-601951 GCF_000442215.2 Lipotes vexillifer
AAAAAAAAAAAAAAAAAAAGTTCCATGGACCTGCTAACCGTCCCACCTGAGCAAAGCCCCTGGAAGTGTGGGTCTCCCCCTACTCTGGACTCCCCAGGAGAGCAAGCCCGTCAAAGCTGTTCTTCTCCCAGCTTGAAGCTGTACCATTTTACTCGTCTATTATTGCTAATGCTCTCAGGAATCTCTCAAGTTAGGTGTTGTTATCACCCTCTTTTGAAAACAAAGCGAAGCACATACTCTTTTTTGGAAATATAATGTGTGTACAGAAAAAATGCAGAAACCGTAAGTATACAGGTGGATGAATTTTCACAAGTTCAACATACACATGTGCCCAGCATGTAGATCAAGAAACAGAGCACAACCAGCACCCCAAGTCTCCCCTTGGCTTCCCTTTCAGGCTCCCTGCCTGCCCACAATAGTAACCACTCTCTAGACTTGTAAGAGCATAGGTTAGTTTTGTCTGCTTTTTTAAAATTTTATTTTTATTTACTTTTGGCTGTGTTGAGTCTTTGTTGCTATGCGCAGGCTTCCTCTAGTTGTGGCGAGCGGGGGCTACCCTTTGTTGTGGTGCACAGGCTTCTCACTGCGGTGGCTTCTTTTGTTGTGGAGCACGGGCTCTAGGCGTGTGCGCTTCAGTAGTTGTGGCACGTGGGCTCAGTAGTTGTGGCTCACGGGCTCTAGAGCGCAGGCTCAGTAGTTGTGGCTCAAGGGCTTAGTTGCTCCACAGCATGTGGGTTCTTCACGGACCAGGGTTTGAACCCATGTCCCCTGCATTGGCAGGTGGATTCTTAACCACTGTGCCACCAGGGAAGCCCTGTTTTTGTCTGTTTTTAAGGTTTATGTAAATATCCACTTTTCATGGATGGCTAAATTAAGTGTTAAGAGAGGTTGAGCAAGTTCCCAAAGGTCACCACTCAGTGACAGAGCTGAATTTTGAACCCAGCATTGTGTGGCCCTGAAGATTCCTCTTTTCTTTCTACTATAGAACTCTAATTCTTAATCAAGGCATCAGATTTTAGTAAATTAAATAAAAGGTAATTCTTTCTCTAAAACAGCTCAATGATAAAGAGAAAACCATGGCTAAAAATTCCACAGTTATGACCCCTTTGCTTTGGTCCAGGACCTCCCCCAAGGAGGCTGTCTTTTTATAAGTCATCAGGTCAAGTGTGGGAGCCCAGCCAGCGTCTCATTACTGACTCACGGCTGTGAGCCTCAGAGTCTCAGCCTGCTTTTACTGGCTCGAGTTTACCCCACCAAAGCTGGTTTCAGGGCTCCTCCCTTGCCTGGCTCAGCCTCCCAGCTCCCATTTTTGTACTGCTCGTGGGCTCTCTGTGTTAAGGTAGGGTTTTTTTTTTTTTTTTTTTTTTTTTCTTGCGTTATGCGGGCCTCTCACTGTTGTGGCCTCTCCCATTTGCGGAGCACAGGCTCCGGACGCGCAGGCTCAGCGGCCATGGCTCACGGGCCCAGCCGCTCCGCGGCACGTGGGACCCTCCCAAAACGGGGCACGAACCCGCGTCTCCTGCAACGGCAGGCGGACTCTCAAGCACTGCGCCACCAGGGAAGCCCTAAGGTAGGGTTTTTATTGCTCCTGGGAGCCCAGAGGCCATAACAGGCTTAACATGGGAGAGCGAACAAGGTTAACAGATCAAACTCAAGCCAGATGCCTCTCAAAATTCAGGTGACATTGACCTCTGTCCTGTGGTAGTTGAAAGTTCTCCCCAGGATTCCTGCAAATTTTGGCGATGTCTGTCTTCAAAGCCTCTCTTGTCTCTTGATTGTTTTCTGCTTAGTGCTGTATTGATCCAGACTCAGTGAAACTCAATGCATCTTTTTTGGGGGGTGTAACACAGCAATAACAAACTACTCTTGTAAAAAATATCTGAATAGGGGTCACATAGTGTGCCATAGACCGAACGTGTTTCCTGTTCTTCCAGAGTCCCCTCTGGTCCCCCTACCCAGAGATCCTTCCTTGGCCTTCCTCCCACTGTTACCTGGATCCTGTCTTCACTGCTGCTTTCCCTTCCCTCTTGGCTGCCTGGACCCCGCATCTTCTACCTCTACTGTAC
Organism: Lipotes vexillifer; assembly: GCF_000442215.2. Classification (NCBI taxonomy): domain Eukaryota; kingdom Metazoa; phylum Chordata; class Mammalia; order Artiodactyla; family Lipotidae; genus Lipotes; species Lipotes vexillifer. Next base: position 581,069 of record NW_006790988.1, read on the forward strand.
AGAGAAATTTAACTTTCTTCACTGAAGCCTGGGCACCAGCCATCACCTGTGTGCTTCGAGTCAAACATGCCCAAAATTCTCATCAAGAGGTTTTTCCAAGCAAAATCGTACATCCTTACAGAAGTGGTTCCATGCTTGGGCTCTGGAGTGGAGGTTCAAGTTCAGCTCCACAGCTTGCTACTGTGAGAACTTGGGCAAGTTCTTCTGGACAGCTTTCCCAACTGTAGATTGGAGATGATAAGAGTACCTGCTTTGTCTGGCTGTTGTGAGGATTAAATGACATAATCTATGTAAAATATGTAATCAGATTTCTTGGTACATAGTAAGTGCTCAATAAATGCTGGCTAATATTTTTAAAAAGAAACTATGTTCTTCAAGATCAAAGACTTTGTATCTCCAGTACCTTGCAGGCCCCCCCCATAAATGTTTGATGAATGAAAGTCATTTAAATAATCCCTTAAATATTACTTCTTTTCATTTTATAGACCAGTGAAGCTCTTAAAGTGTGTGCAACACAGCTCTCATCCTGACTGTGCCTTAAATTCGTAAGTGAATGTCTTAACCCAACTTCCTTGCTTCCCCCAAATAATCAGTCCGTACTATTTATAGAACGCTGGTGGATTGCAATATCATCTTACACCCAGCCCCTAAAACGTCTGGCTGCACAGTAAGACTGGTACTTCTGCACTGCACTTCTCTCCATCTCTGAGCTGCTGGGTTGGTGCAGGTTTGCTGAACATCTGTGCAGCTGAGCTGAATGAACCCCTGCCATGTACCACAGAGCAGAGGCTGCCCTGATGCCTCAGCTTCAGCGCAGAGGCTGGGAATGGGGTGGCAGGAGGACCTATTAAAACTTATTTCTGTTGCCCTTAGAGATGACAGCTATTTTACCAGCAAAATGGGCTTATTTGGCAATAGCAGAGTAATTGCAGTTCGGGACAAGCAGGCTATAGCAAAAGCCATAGACAAGTCCAATAAATGAAGGAGAGGAACTTTATTTTATAGAGAAAAAGGAGGAAGTTGGGAGGGGGTGTTTTGAATGAAAGTCAGTCAGAAAAAAGTGAGAATTCAAGGTGATGACAGTTCCTCATTGGCTGAGTTGCTGGGGTAGTCGATTTCTTACAGAAGATGCAGTGTACATCTCTCCTGCTGTGGCCTGTTGATGATTGATGATTGTTCCTGTGGATGATTCTGTTAGGGTCTGTAATCAACAATTCTTCCTATAATTGATGTGAGTGGCACTGCATGAGAGCTCCCCCTTCTGACCTCCTGACTCCATTTAAGTGGCAAGGTTTACGTTTCTCAATCCTAATGTATATATTTTTAAAAATTAATTAATTTATTTGTTTTTATTTTTGGCTGTGTTGGGTCTTTGTTGCTGTGCATGGGCTTTTTCTAGTTGAGGCAAGTGGGGGCTACTCTTCGTTGTGGTGTGCGGGCTTCTCATTGTCGTGGCTTCTCTTGTTGCAGAGCACGGGCTCTAGAGTATGGGCTCTAGAGCACAGGCTCAGTAGTTGTGGCGCATGGGCTTAGTTGCTCCGCAGCATATGGTATCTTCCCGGGCTGGGGATCGAACCCGTGTCCCCTGCATTGGCAGGCGGATTCTTAACCACTATGCCACTAGGGAAGCCCTATACTATTAGTATAAATGATAGTATACATAGGATTCTGCAACGTGCTTTTTTCTCATAATAGTGTCTTGGTGTTGTTTTCCTATCTGTGGTGCTCTGTTGTGGGCGCACATCATGATTTACTTAACCCATTGCCTATAGGTGGACATTTAGATTGTTTCCAGTATTTAGCTATCATCAACAGTGAATAAGATGAAGCCTTTTCCCTCTACTTCCATTTCCTCAAAGTAATTTCTTTCAACATTTTGGTCCATCTCTCCCATACATCCCAGTACACACACATACACATATGTTACCAGGCAGAGATGTAAGTTTGTTCATCTATTTGTTTTTGGTTTGGCCTTATTTTCACTTATTTACTTGCCTCTGTTTTTGTACAAAGAGCAATCATACTGGACAGATTGTTCTGCTGTGGCCCTTTTTCACTTAACGATATAAGGACGTCATCCTTTTCTGTCTGTGCATACTTTCTGACTCTGTCTTTTAGTGGCTGTGGAGTATTCTGTAGGATGGCCACTCGCCATTTATTTAACCATTTTTCAGTCATAGGCTGACTGAGTTGTAGGTTGTGGTTGTAGTTGTTTATTATTATAAACAATGCTGAAATATAATCCCTGATTGCATACCTTGAGCTCTTGTTCATGTGTCTGTGTAGGAAAGATTACCAGAAAGGGAGTTGCTGGGTCAAAGGATGTATTTGTAGTTTGAATTTTGATATGTTTCAACAAAGCTGCCCCAGTGTGCGCTCCCACCAGCAGTATGTGGCAGGTGCCCCTTTCTCCCCTACTTCACTAACCCTGGGTATTATCTGTACTTGTACCTGTATCTATACCTAATTTCAGTCAGTCTTCTGGATAAAACATGATGCTTTATTGTTGTTTTTTTGTTTTTTGTTATTTTTTTTTTTGCGGTACGCGGGCCTCTCACTGCTGTGGCCTCTCCCGTTGCAGAGCACAGGCTCCGGACGCGCAGGCTCTGCGGCCATGGCTCACGGGCCCAGCCGCTCCGCGACATGTGGGATCTTCCCTGACCGGGGCACGAACCCGCGTCCCCTACATCGGCAGGCGGACTCTCAACCACTGCGCCACCAGGGAAGCCCTTTATTGTTGTTTTGACTTGTGTTGGCAGGAAGATTTCTGATGCCAACACCTGAGTTCTCTTCCCTTCCTTTCCTATCTGTTGAAATTGTATGTACCTTTAAGGACCCAACTCCAAATGTCCCTTTGTCTGTAAGGCTTTCCTGATTCTGTAGGTGGATGTAAGAACTCCCTTCTCTGTGCTCCATTGACTTTGTGCACAACCCAACTACAGCGCTTCCCTCTTTCCAGTCATGCTGTAATTCATTCCTCACCATCTGTCTCCAACACTCGACTTAGAGATTGCATGAACGTCCTCTTTGTGTGTCTCATCACAGTTGCACAGAGTAGGTGCTCCATAAATGTCTGTAGGATCCATTTTTCCATCTAGAAGGAGAAGATAACTAATCTGGGCTGGACATCAACTGTATGCCAGGGGCTGTGCTGTGTGCATTGCATAGAACATTCTGTGCATCCTTCTAACCAGTCCATTAGATAGACACAGAGAGGGGAGAGAAAGACAGACAGATAGGTAAACAGACAGGCAGAGAGACTGCTCATCACCCCCATATAGCTCTTCTTCCCATCTTCATTTAGTAATAGAACACTTGAATGTTAGTTGGCCTCATGGTTGCCAAGAATAACAATTGTACTTCCCAGCCTCTCTTTCCTCTGTGGCTGAGTGATGTGGGTGACTTGAAAGGAAAGAACATTCATTCCCTCGCCCTTTGTTGGCTGGTGTATGGACCCAGAAGGTGTGGTGATGAGCCACCTTCGCTGGGCATGGCAGAGCATGCCATAGACGGAGCCTGGGTACCCCCTACCATGGAAACACAGTATCAGCCTGCACAGTTACGGAGAGAGAGACAAACATCTGTCTTGCCTAAGTCCCTGGGATTTGGGGTCCTTTCAACGACAACCAAACCTATATCTGAACTGATACGGATAGGTTCTGTTACCCTCATTTCAGGGGTCTAGAAACTCTGGCTTAGGGAAGATAATGAAGGATTTGCCCAAGAAAAGAGTACCCAGCCAGTGAGTGGGTCTGAAGCGAGTCTATGAGGTTTCCAGAATTCACCCTCGCGACTGTTAGGCTCTTTTGACTAGAAATTGGGATAAGAGATCCACCAACACCAGCATGTGTCCCAGGGTGGCTGGTGAGGTTAAGTCCTCTCCCACTCTCTGCTGTTCACTGTCTGTGAATTAGGCACGCATGTTTTTGAGTCCTCTCACAGGAAGTAAAGAACAGTCTGTGTACCTGGGTCTTCACTTTCCTCACCTGAGAATGAAATCCACTCGCCTGTCCCTTCTGCTCAGAAACCTTCAACGTTCCCTGCTACTGAGTCTAAACTTCTGGCCTGGCCTACCTGGTTATAAGAACCTCCTTCTAAACACACCACCTACTGCTCCCCACTGGAAACTTTCACTGCAGGCTTGGATCCACTTCCCTAAAGACACCCTGTGCTTTCCTGCCCACAGTCCTGTGGACACTGACCCTTTTGGCCATGGTGAGAGCAATGCAGTTGGAGTCAGATGACCTGAATTTGACATTTTTCTCATCTACAAAACTGAAATAATGGAAACTGCCACATGGGTTTGTTGTGAAGACGGTGCCCAACCTCCCTTCTAGACAGGATACTAGAAAGATTCCCCAGAGCCTGGACCCAGGCGCAGGCTTCAGGTTCCTAAAGTTCAAGTAAGGAGCACATTGGTCGAAACTCATAATCGCAAAGCATCGCACACCAGATCCAGGTAGCTCAGCAGAAATGGGATGTGTTGAAGGATATTGGGTCTTCTGGGAGAGCCAGAGAAGCAGGCTGGAGGCTATGCCAAAGTCCCACCCAGAACTGCCCTACGGGAGGTCCCCGTGAAGCCTGTTGGGCACAGACACCGCAGAGAGTTCCTATGATGCTCGTGCCTGGATGCTCCTTCTAGAATGTCTGCCACGGCTGCCTCGGAGAGCTGGTGCCAGGGCACCCCTGGCTAGAATGAACCCTCAGTGGCATCTGCTGTTTTAATCTACTATGCCCACAGCTATACCCAGATGTGGGCACATCTGGTTGGCAGAGTTTTGGGCACGTGTTTGTGCTCTAACTCCAGGGAGGTTGGGAAATTGAATCTCTGCTTTAAATCCAGTCTCACGGCTTTAAATCTCATCCGTATGCTGGTGACTCCAAAATGAGTATTTCTATAGTCCAGGCCCTGTACTGAACGCCACACTTGTATATTCAGCAGTTTACTCTGATGTCTAATAGATATTTCAAATGCAACATATCCCAAACTGGACCGAATTTACCCACGGTGGTAGGCTGAGTCACGGCATCCAAAGATATGCAGGTCCTAATTCCTGGAATGAGTGGATTTTACTTTATATTACACAAGGGGCTTTGCAGATATGATGAAGTTAATGATCTTGAGGTGGGGAGATTATTCTGGACTATCCTGGTGGGCTCTGCATGTAATGTAAGTGTCCTTATAAGAACAAGGCAGAGGGAGATTTGGTTCAAGAGGAGGGGAAGGCAGTGTGGTGATGGAAGCAGAGTTTAGAATGATATACTTTGAAGGTAGATAAAGGTCAAGGACACAGATTCTCCCCTCAGGAGATTTTCCAAAAGGAACCAGCCCCACTGACACCTCGACTAACCCGGGAAACTGGTTTCAGACTCTTGACCTCCAGAACTGTAAGAGAATAAATAAAACTATGGTGTTCTGAGCCACTGAGTTTATTACAGCAGCAACGGGAAACTAATACACCCCTTCAGTTGGTCTACCCATACATCCCTGTCTCAATTGATGGTAACACCCACCCTTCCAAAAATCTCCAAACGCCTGTTCCTAAAATCTTAGCGCCATTCTTGATGCCTTCCCTTCTTTCACCCTTCAGCAAAAAATCCTGTTGATTCAACTTACAAAATTAATGGAAAATCCCATCATCTACTGTGACCAGCCTGGTCTGAGCCACTGGGCCTCTTTGAAACCCAGCTACTAAGAAGTTAGCCTTTTATTTTTATTGTTTATTAGGGCAATTTCAAACATGCACATAGTATAAGGAATAGTCCTTTAAAAATTCAGTCATGTCACTCATCTGCTCACAGCCCCGCAGTCAGTCCCACATCACTCAGAGAAAGATTCAAACAGCCTTCCCAGGACCCCCAGCCCCACTTGTCTCCGACTTTTTTCTTCCTCCCCTTCCCTCACTGGGCCTCAGCCGCAGTGACCTCCTGGGACTTGACAGCACATTCCCACCACAGGGCCTTGGTCGCTGTTTTCTCTGCCCGGAAGTCCTTCCCCATGTAGCCAACTCACTCACTTACTGTGTTTGCTCACATCTCAGCTCCCTGAGGCAACCTTGACCTCTGTGTTTAAAGCTGCAGCCTGCACCATCAACTCTGGATCTGCAAACCCCCTCATGTTGCTTTACTTTTCTTTTCTATAGTGTTTGTTTATCATCTTTTGACTTATTTGCTTGTTTGTTTTTTATTACCTGTTTCCCATCTGTTAGAACATCAACTCCAGGAGGACAGGGGCTTTTCCTTGTTCTGTTCACTGATGAATGTGACTCAAGAACCTAGGAGGGAGCCTGCAGCCTGGTAGGCACGGAGGAATGAATGAATGAGTGAACAAATGATTGATTTTTCTACCCTGGGGAGGCATAGATTTGAGACAAAGGATGTTGAAAGGGGCTGGGCAACTGAAGGGAATGACATGGGTCCTGTGAGAGTTTGTCCTATAAGAAGTGACCAGGGGCAGCCTGTGTAGATGTAACAGATTTTGATTGTAAGAAACAGAATCCAGCTGTGGCTCATGTAGGTGGAAAAAAGGGGAATAAAGTTGTTGGGGGGATTTAATAGAATAGGCTCTCCAGTGAGCAGGGGGCCTCATAAGGTCTGGAGAGGTAAGTGTCCTTATTGTCACTGTGTAACTTAGGTCTTTCTGGTTTTACTCTGTCTCCTTAAACAGACTGTAAACTTTATGCAGATATAGATTGTGTAAAATTCCTTCCTGTAAAACCTGTTGCACCCTACGCTGCCATTCCCAAAATAGGCAAGTGGGGCCACCCTGGCACTGGTGCCTGCTTTTTCCCTCCCCTGCCGCAGGCTCTGTATGGTGAATGAGGGCAGCTCTCCTCACCAGTCTTCAGGTCTTTCTGAGCACTTTGCACATGTCAGCCGGTCAACCTGGTCTTTGGAGTCATCATCTCATTGCATCCGACCACATTCTTGGAAGGTGGGCAGTTTGATCGCCATTAGTGATGCTGAGGTTCAGAGAGGTTAAGTGACCCCTTAAGTCACTCAGGACTGGCTAGAGGCGGAAGTGGAACCCAGGTCTGTCTGTGTGTGAAGTCCTTGCTCTTCCTACTGAACCACACTGCCTCCAGATGTTTCTGGGCTTCACACCACAGCAGAGAAGTAAGAGGTTTATAGTTCCTGACCTGTTCTTTCCTTCTTTGGACATTCTTTCAGTGACTGTTGAACAGATTTATTTATGACAGTTCTTTCCCAAGTCCATTGAACGTCAAGAATAAAACCCTCTTTCACGCTTTGCCGACGTTTTCTCCACTTTCATTACTTTGGAAGGAATTTTACTAATCTCCTTTAAAAATGATTTAGCAAAGAATACTGGTAAATAATTTACAGAAGAGGAACCATCAGTGGCAAATATGAAACATTATTTTATTGATCTAATAATAATGAACTACACATTCAATAAGGGGCAATTTCCACCTCAACTTCTTTAACATACCGTGACAAAAAATAGCAGAAAAAATAAATATACTTTTTACAGTACGTGGGCCTCTCACTGTTGTGGCCTCTCCTGTTGCGGAGCACAGGCTCCGGACGTGCAGGCTCAGCGGCCAAGGCTCACGGGCCCAGCCGCTCCACGGCACGAACCCATGTCCCCTGCATCGGCAGGCGGACTCTCAACCACTGCACCACCAGGGAAACCCAGCAGAAAAACATTTCAAAGATGTTATTCAATGCTTGATGGCATTGTAAGTTGCTAAAATGCTTTGGGAGAACAACTTGATAATATGTATCAAGAATTATAAAAATATTCATAATCTTTGACCTAAGTCAGACTTCAGGTACCCTATTCTAAAGACATGATTCAAAATATAGATTCAATCTACATGCTCACAGATGTTCACAAACAATTCTTTTTAATGCAGTATCAGAAGTGCAAACATTGAGAGCTGGAGCTAAATATTCAAGGGTACGGGAATGGTTACATCAAAGGGTTATACTTACTACATGGAATAGAATGTAGCCGTTAAAAACAATGGTAGGGGGTTTATGTCAGTTATATATCTCCATAAAGCTGGGGGTGAAGGTGAAACAACCGTAATCATGATAATCATGCAGCAATATGGAAAAATTCTCACAAACAATTAAAGTGAAAAACATGTATAGAACAACTTTATATGCTTATAGGCTATAGTATTGGCCAAAAATTCAGTGGAAGGTAATCTACAGGATTGGTGAGGATATGAGAAAACAGACATACTCATGTTACTGACATAGGGTTTGCCGCGTTAGTCAGGGTCAAGGGAGAACATCAGATTTCCCATCTTGGCCTGAATTCTCTCTCCAAAATGTGTCCCTCCGCTCTGCCCTGGCCCTAGGCCACAGAAGTGGGATGGCAAATCTCACTTGCTTAGGAAGAGTGGGGTAAAAGACTTTGAATCTGCAAAAGTTTAGAATCCAACTCACATTATTTTTGTGGTAAGTTTAGGAACAATCTGTAGTTTTTGATATTTATTTACATCATGTTAATTTATTTACAACATTTTAGAGAGTTTAGCATTTAAGAATAGCTCTTGGAATAGCCCTGTGATTCCAATATAAGTGTAACTATTAAATAACTGATTTGAAAAAAAAAACAAAAACTGATTTCAGACTTAGGATTTTTAGTTGAAAGTTATAAGAGAATTTTACTAAGTTTTCAATCAGTACTGGAATGTTTAAGAGAATTAAGATGAAATTTTATACATTTATTAGTTTTACTAGAATTAAGTATTCGAGAAGGTTTTGCTCACTTAAAGTCATTTAAAATATTTTATAAAGAAAATGTAATGTTTTAAAATGTAAGCTTAAAATAATTTAACCTAAAATAACTTGAGTTTAAAATATTCAGGAAATTGGAATAATTGTGAAGCCCCGTTTAAAGTTATTATCAGAGTTGACTAGGCTTTTAAATTAGAAGAATACTATTCATAAATTAACTAGAAAAGTGTATGGGAAAGTCAAGCTTTTGAATTTATAAATTTAATAGTTAGAATTAATTTTTAAAACCAAAGTAACTGCAAATAATGTGCTTTTTCTCTTCATAAATACCACCCTCAAGCAAAGCCTCACAGTGACATGAAAAGCTAAAGCTAAAATGTGACAAGTGGACCCAAGCATCTAAAGTGAAAGAAAACAAAACTATATTCTGTTTGTGCATGATAATAGATGTAAATGATAGAAATAGATCTAAGATAAACTCCCAATGGCAAGGGAAGGGAGTGAGAACTGGAAAAAGACGAAGGGAGACTCATTATTACTGTGTTTAGTTCTGTATTATTTTATTTTCTTAAAAAGTAAAAGTAAATTTGTCTTTGTCTTAATTGGTTAATTATTTAACAGCAAAAACACTAATCAGTTTTGAATGAACTGTCTGGAACATTAACAGAATTAGAAGTGCAATTATAGAAAATGTCCAGCAGGGGGAGCCCTAGTACAAATTTGTGCGCTGCTCGAGATTCCTTTAGCAAAAAAGGGGCGAACAGCACTCATATGGAGTAAGCAACTTTCAAGCACCCCAGCCACTGGTCAGGATCCAGGGAATAAAAACCTCAGATTGTTTCATAATTTTAAAAGTTTGTTTTTTAATTGTTTTCAAATAATTCAGCAATTTCTGTTTTTAAAACTCTGGTGGTCAGACCCTATTTGCTATGACCAGAGTCCCTATTTTGGCCAGATACTCTCTCAGTGTCTTTATGTCATGACTGGTTTTTCCTCACCAGTTAAACTGTGATGATGTAATGTCCATCAATAGGGAACTTGGGGAACTTTATGGTACATCCATACAATCAGAATTCACCCACGAGGAAGAATGAATAAACTGCACGTGTACCGATATGGAAGTATGTGCAAGATGTGCTGTTGGGTGAAAAAACAAGTTGTAGATTCCACTTGTACTTAGATAAAAGGATATGTGAGTCTGTGTGTGTGTGTGTGTGTGCATGGGAGTGTGTGTGCCCACACGTGTGTGTGTGTGGGGGGGAGTGTGTATCGCATTCCCGGAAGGACAAATCAAAACTATCAAGGACGATTCTCTATGGAAAGTGGGAATAGGGAAGCTAAGGAGCTTTTACTTTTCACTTTGTAACTTTCTGTACTATTTATTTATATTTATTTATTTATTTATTTTTGGCTGCATTGGGTCTTCATTGCTGCAGGTGGACTTTTCTCTAGCTGTGGCGAGCCGGGGTCACTCTTTGTTGCAGTGCATGGGCTTCTCACTGCAGTGGCTTCTCTTGTTGCAGAGTGTGGGCTCTAGGCGCGTGGGCTTCAGTAGTTGTGGCATCCGGGCTCAGTAGTTGTGGCTCGCGGGCTCTAGAGCGCAGGCTCAGTAGTTGTGGTGCACAGGCTTAGTTGCTCCGCAGCATCTGGGATCTTCCAGGACCAGGGATCAAACCGGTGTTCCCTGCACTGGCAGGCAGATTCTTAACCACTGTGCTGCCAGGGAAGTCCCATGTACTATTTAAATTTTCCACAGTGTGCATATATGTTTTTGAAAGTAGGTGTCACCCACCAATACTGACATTTTTTCTATTTCCTTTTTAATTTGCAGGGCAGCAACATCTACTCAAAGAGAAGCCCTGTCCCTTTATGCAGAACAAAGTGCCAGCTTTGTCTTTCCTCTCTTAGTGGCTTTGGCTTCAGTTGTTCAGATGTAATAACTAGAAACTCAGCGATGTTGCGCTAAGCAGCCTGCAGTCCTGAAACCTGTCCTTGCCCAGTCATCCTTCTTGTTCTGTGTACACCAGGTGATTCCATTGTTTAAAGAAGCTTCCTGCTGGGAAAACAATGTCCTGAAATGGGTTTTGAATGATATACACGGTCAGGATTTCAGAAATTAAGCTAGTTCTATTTAACTGGTTAAAACTACTGCATTAACAATTTGATTGACATATATAAACTACTATGTATAAAATAGATAACTAGTGAGAACCTATTGTACAGCACAGGGAAAAAAAAACTACTGCATTAGAATTAAAGCTAGTTATTATTTTCTTATTTTCATAATGATACAACATATTGAGACTCAGACTGTTTGTTATAGAAGCAAACATTTTAAGAAAAATTTGGTAGAATTGCATATATATATTTTTATATTTTCTTATACAACCAGCAGGGCACACTGCATGTTTGTTGATAGCTTCAAATATATGTATACTATATAAGTGTATTCATACATGTTTGGTAGGCAAAGAGTTATGTATAATGATGTCCATTTAAGGGTTATTTATAATGAGGGGGAACTAAACATTCTACTAATAGGGAACTCTTTGCGTATGTTTTGGTATAGCTGTAGGATGGAATATCATTCAAATAGGAAAAGTTATGTTTACCAGCCCAAATGTCCTTCATCTGGTGAATGGATAAACTAACCTTGGTATATCTATACAGTGGAATACTACTCAGCAATAAAAAGTAACTCACTATGGATAAATGCAGCAGTGTGTGTGAGGCTCAGTTGCAGCATGCCAAGTGAAAGAAACCAGACCAAAAGGCTACATACCGTATAATTCTGTTTACAGGACATTCTGGAAAAGGTGAAACTATAGGAATGGAGAACTTTTTGGTTTCAGGGTTAAGACTGGGGGAGGGGCTAACTGAAAAGGAGCAGCCTGAGGGAATTTGACGGGAGTGACAAGACTGTTCTGGATCACTGGCTATGGTGGTGGTGACAGGAATCTATATTTGCCAACACTCAGAACTGTATGCCATAAAGTCATTTCACTGTTTGTAAATTAAAAATTTTCAAAGAACATTTCGTGACATAGAAAAATGCCAGCGATCAGTGTAAGACATAGGACATAAAACTGTTGATATGATCTAATTGTCTAAAATATAATACAAATGTAACATTGTGGATGTATGTTTGTATTATATGCATATTGTAAATGAATGAAAGGAATAGAAATAAGCCCAAAAGCAGAGCAGTGATCTCTGGAGAATGTTCTTATTAGTGATCCCTATTCTTGACTTTTGACATTTTGTGTTTTCCAAATTTCCTCTAATGAGCATGCATTACTTTTCTAATCAGAAAAAGAGAAATAAACACATACATCATCTATGTGTGGTAATTTGACACAACACAAAACATTTCCAGAAGAGGACAAGAAAACCAAAACTCCTCACAGACACTTCCTGTTCTTACTCCCTTTTTCACCTAAAGTGAGCGTGGGAGGTCTAGATGTGAGAACTCGGAGATTCTGGTGCCCCAGCGGCCAGCAACTGGGAGTGAGAGCTCTCACTTTCTGTCGTTTCCTGTAAATCTCTGGAGAGAAAAAGAATTGCCCATTGTGGGCAGAGCCATTCCTCAAACCTGCTGCCCTGACTGCAGAGCTCTTTCTTCCTCCTGACAGAGCTTCTACTCCATTTTATGTAACCACTTGCCCAAGTGTTCACTGTAAAGCTGGGAATCCTCACAGCTTGATGATTGTTTTATATAACACACATTTACAATTCAATCTCGTGCATATTTAGAGATCACTTCAGACACTGCGCTGGGCAGGGAATCTCACTGGGAATGATTGCACAGGTCTCCCAACTAGCTCCCTGTGCCTCCCATTTCTTTCTCTCTTGGTTCCTTCTCATCTCCCATCACTACCCCTCTCTTGTGGTGTCTACACACTCAGCCGCCCCACGCCATGGTGCTCATTCCAGGGTTCGGGAGAGGGCAGGTCCCTTAACCATCACCATCAGTCACCTTCATCATCTCCATCATCTTAACAGTCATCATCACCACCATCATTATCACCGTCATCATCACTATGCCTAGTATTTATTGAGTTCTTACCATGAACCAGTCACTGTTGTCAATTTTTAATCATTCTTTTAATTCTCATTACTATCCTCATTTTGCAGATGAGAAAACTGAGTTTTGACAAGGTTAAATCACTTCTGCAAGGTCACCCCGTTAGTAATAGAGGAGAAGTGTTACAACCAGGTGGACTGACTCCATCACTGCGGTGCTTTTCCATCTGCTGCACTAAATAAGGCCCCAGGAATGTTAACAACACTTGGATTCTGCTCCAGAACCCTCTGAACTCACTTCCCCCTTCCTCTTTCTATTTCCTCAGTCTTCTTAGATCTCCAACCTCACACTCCACCTACCATTTATGTTTTTGCTTTTCTTTTGCACTTTGACACCAGAAAGAGTCTCTCTTGTCCCAAACTGAACTCCCATCTTTTCTACACCTGCATCTCTCCTCCTCACCTCGGCACATTTAAGGACACTTGTCAGGGTAACATGCCTTCTACCTCACCTTCCCAGAGCTGACATTGTCAGATCCCTATTCAGACCGCCTGAGCATTGTAGGTGGGCATTAGGCTTATAGCTAGAATCCTCCCAGGTGTGCAGATGAGCATGAGGTATTACCAGTGTCAAGATTTTTTGCTTTCTCGTAGCTGAGGCCCATGGGTTTTGGAGAAGCCTGGTATGGATGGTTGAAACTTGGGATTTCTTTTTTCTTTTTATATAAATGTTGAACACATGTATCCTTTGTCATGAAATACCAGGTTATGGATGTCTTACCTTAGCTTCAGAGAATACATTTGACCAAGGTTTATAGAAGAAAGAAAGGAAGGAAGAAAAAAAGAAAGAAAGAAAGAAAGAAAGAAAGAAAGAAAGAGAGAGAAAGAAAGAAAGAAGGAAAGAGAGAGAGAGAGAAAGGAAGAAAGAAAGAAAGAGGAAGAAAAGAAAACCTTCTCTGTAATGTTTCACAATGCTGTCCCAGTTCACTCACCATAACAACCCATATGCCATGACAAGGAGTAGAGCATTATAAAGAGAGGCAGGATGAACAAGCTTGCCAAAGCAACTTTTGTTCTCAATTCAGCCTTGGAATTCATCATTTCTTCTTCTTTGTGTAGGTTCCAGAATTTTATGATACCTTGCCCCCTACCCAATGAGCTCTAATAGGTTTCCAGAGGGATCCAGACCTTACCATGTATCTTATTATTGAGGATATCACTTGAGTTACCACCTCTTCCCACCATGTCTAGCAACAGTAGATTAGACAAGTGTCCAAATGACATAAATCCTACTGGCCAACCAGAAGAAAAAGGAGGTAGAGCCGGCTTCAAGGGTTGTGATCTGTGCAGTTACACAGGGACACATGCTCAGAGGGGCCCATTCTTGGTTTAATGTTCTTCTGTCTCTGTCTTTAAATTTTTAATTTTTGAACAAGGAGCACAGCATTTTCGTTTTTCACTGGGACCTGTAAATTATGTAGCTGGTCCTGAGTGGAAGTAAAGCATTCCAAAACAAAGGAAGCCTTATTCTGTCTAAGGTGGCCCTGTTTAATATATAAGAAATAGGTGATGGAGGCTCTGACTGTGCCCAATCTTGATCACAGGCTTTCAGTGCTTAATGGGAGCTGAAAACACCCCTGCTGGCTCCTCTTCAGCGTATTTCATATACCTGGGGGATTTTTTATCTTCTAAGTCCCACTTCCCCAAGAAGGAAGCTAGCAGCATGCTTTCCCAGTCTTCTTTGAAGCTAGGGTGCAGACATGTGACTTGTACGTCGCTGGTCAGGTGCTCATGCAGGAGACTTCCCGTCAGGGGAAAGAGAGGTGAACATGGAGATGCATCAAGGATTTGGCCTGATCAGAGGGGAAAGGCATGAAGAGTGGGGTGTTATTGGTGCCTTGACTGGTGCAGGCTGAGGCGCCCGTGCCCAGCGGTCACTGGGCTCAGAATCTCTGCTGGGTGGATGGACATTGTTAATTTGGGTATGGTTTCAGGTTTCATAGTCTGGAAGTTTCATTCCCTGACTCTCCTGGAGATTCTATGAGTGCTTGCTGCTTACACTGGCCGAAGTGGATTCTGTTGTTTGCAACTGATAAGCTTCTGACTCTAAATGAAGCCCTCCCCAGCCCAAGGTGAAGCTTAGAGATGACTTGCTCAGCCATGTCTCCACATTTTGCGAGCTTATGAGGTTTTTCACTGATGAAGAGCATCCCTGTTTGAAATGGCAGTTTGCCAGTGTGGACAGAGCTGGATGGACTGGCTTGTCTGGGCTTGCCAATTTCCTGTGTTTTTTGGTGCCCTTGTGGTATACTTTCTTTCTAACTTGCAGTGGTGGACAGAAGTGCTGAGTGTCCATCACTTTACACTTCAGCTGCTGAGGTTTGAGCCACCATCTCTGGTATGAATCTCAACAACTCCCCTGCTGCCCGCCCCCCCCCCAAAAAAAAGGATACTGTCTTAGTCCACTTCGGCTGCTGCTATAATAAAATACTACAGACTGCGTAGCTTAAAAACAGTAGAAATGTATTTCTCACAGTTCTGGAGGCTGAGAAGTCCAAGATCAAGTTACCAGCAAGGTCATGTTCTGGTGAGGACCCTCCTCTTGATACATAAGCCAGAGCATTCTTGCTGTGTCCTTACATGGAAGAATGAACTAGGGATCTCTCTGGAGCCTCTTCGTAAAGGCACTCATCTCATTCATGAGGGCTCCACTTTTAAGGCTTAAGCACCTCCCCAAACCATCACTTCAGGCATTAGGATTTCAACATTTTGGGGATGAGTTTTGGGAGGAACACAAACATTTAGACCATAACAAGCACCGATGTCCAAGCCAACTCAGAGCTCTTCATAGCTCATCCATCTTGCACTCCACCCCTTCACCTTAGAGGGTTCAACCAAACTCTATCCACAAAGCCATCTGGCTCTCCCTACGTGCTCAGAATGCTCTAACCTTCTGCTCCACCCCCTACATCTCTGCCAGTTATCTCCTGCTCATCATTTGGATATCAGCTCAAGGGTCTCTTCCTCCATGAAGCTTTACCTGAACACCATTCCCACTCTAGGTCAGATTCAAAGTTCTTTTCCTTATTTCAGTTTGTAATTGTACATTTGTTAATATGAATATTGATTAACATATGTACCTGCCCACTAACAACAAGGCCAGGGACCAGAGGTAGCATTAAAAATAACCATCACTGTGGCACAGGCCTGACCAATCAGAGCAGACACTAAATGTCCTATTCAGGAAGGCCACTAGCTTTAACAACTGGCCAGCCATGGTGAGAGTACCAGTAGCAGCCACAGCAGGGATGGGATTAACTCTCCTCATTGTATCTTCAGCCCCCGGCCCAGTGCATGGCACATAGAAAAATGCTCAATAAATATCCCTGTGAATAAATGATTGTTCTCTGTTGTTGATCCTAGATTTGCTCCAAAGCAATTCTTGGACCTAATGTGTTGGACCTTTTGTGACTTCCTAGCCTGCCCTTACTCAGGACATGGACACCAGTTAGCCCTGATCCCTGAAGCTACTGGTCATGCTTTCCAGCTTCCATATAGAGCAGACACTCAGGTACCTGGTAGAAGAGTGGATTCCTCCCTCCAAGCCAGGACACTCTGGAGACCACGGTGTGGTAGGACACTGGGCCACACAGGGAGTGGATGGGGCTGGGAACCAGGTCAAGCAGAGAATGGGCTAAATAAACAGGGTATGGGAAGAAAGATGGTAGAGGAACGAAATCCAAGAAGAACTGGCATGATGTAGAACGTTCATTGGTGTGGCTACTGCTATGAATTGTGAGTGGTGTCAGCAGCTTAGAGAGGCTGTACCCAGCTGGGCACTGTCAAACCAAGTAGCTTGCCATAACCCAGATGTGTCCTGCTTTCTCACTTCTTGGGGTCTTGAATGTGCTGGTCCCTCTCTACTGATTTCCCTTCCTGCTCTGCCATCCATTTGTCAGATTTCAAGGCCCATCTTAAGCATCACCTTGTAGGGGAGTAAAATTTTCCACCCCAAAATATCTCTTTGGCATGTGGACTATCTTGAGCTGAAAATAACCAAGGCCCAAAAGACTCAGGAAGAAACTTTGAAATTCCCCCTAACTGCCTAAAAGAATTAAGAAAGAGGGCCAGTTCCCTAGAATAGAGCTATCACCAGAGATACCTGCAAAGATACGGGCTCAGTGTGGAGGGGGAAACTCAGCAGGGCTTAGAGATCAGACAATGGGTCCACTCTGTGACCCATTGTCTCTGCATGACTCAGCAAACATTTATTTACCAGACATTGGCTTTACTATCTTCATGTGAATTGCATTTTTACCCTTTGAAGTCCCCAACCACTACCCTCAATGTCCTCTTTCATCTTTAGCTGAAGATAGTATTTAAGGTGAAGGCTTCAGTCATTTTGGTGAGTTACTCAGTTTATCTGGGTCTCTCCCATGTATACATTATTAAACTCCTTTTTGATTTATCCTGCTAATCCATCTCATGTCAATTCAATTCTTAGGCCAGAAGCACCTAGAAGGGTAGAGGAAAATTTCTTCCTCCCTGACAGCCTCCTGAGTCCTCTGGTACCTCTACCACCAGAGCCTTGGCTGTTCTTTGCTCCTTTGCTGCCTCAGCCCCTGTGCATTCCCCTAAGGTGGTCCATCTTCACTGTCTTGTCATCACTGGGACTGTGGTTTTTTGAAGACTTACTCATCATTTCCTCCCTGGCCTGACCTTACCTGGATAAAGTGGACATTCCACATGTGGCTTTAACGAGAGAATGGATATGTGAATGAACTGGGTTTCAGAGAAGAAAACACAGGGTGGGTGATTCTTTAATTTTCTTTTAATGTAAGTTTTGTTGAAGGAGGTCAGGGATGGTACAAGGGAAGATTAAAAGCATCACATGTCGGGCTTCCCTGGTGGCACATGGGTTGAGAGTCCGCCTGCCGATGCAGGGGACACAGGTTCGTGCCCCGGTCCGGGAAGATCCCACATGCTGCGGAGCGGCTGGGCCCGTGAGCCATGGCTGCTGAGCCTGTGTGTCCGGAGCCTGTGCTCCGCAATGGGAGATGCCACAGCAGTGAGAGGCCCGCGTACCGCAAAAAAAAAAAAAAAAAAAAAAAGCATCACATGTCATACTTTTCTGTATTTATGCTATACTTCAATAAAACACGTGAAATACGTGATATATTCTAGTGTGGGTGAGGGGAGTAGAAGGGAGGATGACAAGTGGCGTAAGAGCTTGGGATTCCTAGAAAGGAAGAGAAAGACCCCTACTGACTTCCAATTCAGCTTGTCTCAGGGTCAGCTGTCTCCTCAGGCTAATCCCATGGAAGCCCCAGCCAAGGGCATCGCTCAGGCCAGGCTTGGAGAACACAGTGTCCACTGCCTTTGGGTTGCCTGGGTTACCAGTGGATTTACACAGTCACTCACAGCACACCGGCCTGTGACTTAATTAGATGCTGTCATTTTGAGCTCCGTGGAAAAGAAAGTGTTTTATTTTTAAAAAAATAAAAATAACTTTACATTTTTAATGACATCTGACCACTTGGAAAACTTTAAACGATACAGAAAAATTAAGGAAGAAGGCGATAAATATCCTCTGTCATCCTATATGCAACGTAGCACATTTTTCTCTATATACATTCAAACACATACTCGTGTTTTTTGAACACATGAAGCTATGTTTGATATCAGGAATACAACTGAGATCAGAATCATTCAACTGCAAGTTCTAAGCTTTTCACACATTAACAGCCTGATTTCAAACATTTCCTGATCTGTTTCCTCTCCAGCCTGACTTCTACAGTGCTGCCAGAGCAAGCACCCTAAGTGAGGGTCCTGACCGAATGACCTGATCCCCTGCTTAAGATGTTGTAGGAAAATGGGGTGCGAGAGGATGGTCACATCCCAGGTCTCCAGTGAGTCCCTGGGACTGGTTGCCAAATGAGGGTCTTTGGCTTCATGCAGGAAAGAATTCCAGAGCGAGCTGAAATAGAGTGAAAGCAGATTTAAAGCAGAAATACACCCTCTACAGACAGAGTGTGGGCCATCTCAGAAGATGAGAGGCCCTGAAATATGGGGTTGTTAGTGTTTATGGGCCGGGTATTTTCATAGGCTAACCAGTGGGAGGATTATTCCAACTATTTTGGAGAAGGCACAGGGATTTCAAGGAATTGGGCCACTGCTCACTTTTGGCCTTTTATGGTCAGCCTCAGAACTGTCGTGGCATCTGTGGGTGTGTCATTTAGATGCTAATGCATTACAGTGAGCATATGATGAGGCTCAAGGTCCACTGGAAGTTGAATCTCCTGCCATCTTGGGCCTAGTTGGTTCTAACCAGTTTATGTCATGTCCTCAGAGGCTGTGTCCTTCTTTTCAATGTTGTGCCATGCCCGCTTCCCTCCTGTCTCACTCACTCACAAACTCAGTGCAAAATAAAATCCATAGTTTTAAATCTAGCATTCAAGATCTTTCCACTTGCCCCCAAACTGCCTTCCTCACCTTGTGTCCCCAGAGACCCTCCATGCTCTGCAGCCGCCTATTCTCAGTTCCCCATTCTCAACAAAACCCTCATATCTGGTCCCTTCACTCACCTCCTCCTTGAAGCCTCACTTTGTTCCAGTTTCAGATACATTTGTTTTTAATGTCTCTCTGAAGGACAGTGATTTCTCATCCATTGTCTTTGTGTCCGTCAGAAGGCTTCACCCTGAACTATGATGACCCAGTGAGCATTTGATATGTGAAGGAATCAATACTGAATTTGCATTTAAGATTGAGCAAGATGATCAGGTTTGGGGAATATGAAGAAAAATCCTACACTACTCATGGGGCTTCCCTGATGGCGCAGTGGCTGAGAATCTGCCTGCTAATGCAGGGGTCACGGGTTCGAGCCCTGGTCTGGGAGGATCCCACATGCCGCGGAGCAACTAGGCCCATGAGCCACAACTACTGAGCCTGCGCGTCTGGAGCCTGTGCTCCGCAACAAGAGAGGCCGCGACAGTGAGAGGCCCGCGCACCGCGATGAAGAGTGGCCCCCGCTTGCCACCACTAGAGAAAGCCCTTGCACAGAAACGAAGACCCAGCACAGCAAAAATTAATTAATTAATTAATAAACTCCTACCCCCAACATCCTAAAAAAAAAAAAAAAATCCTACACTACTCTTGTTGACCGCAAGTTCATGTGTCCGAAGCACAGCGAGGCCAAATGAAAGGAAACATCAGAGTTTGGAGCAGGGAAAGGTTTATTGCAGGACCGAGCAAGGAGAATGAGTGACTCATGTTCAAATACCCCAGACTCCTCAATGGGTTTGGGGGAATAAGTTTTATAGGCAAAATTTGGGGTGAGGGTTGCAGGGTGTGTGACTTTCCTCTGATTGGTTGGTGATGAGATAACAGGATGGTGTTCCAAGAATCTCAATCATCAGCCTTCTGGTTCCAACCAGTCTGTGGTCTCAGTGTGTAGTTACCACCCAAGTGGAGGGCTCCAGTGGAAGAGCTCAAAGATGTATTGTCATGTATGTCCCCTGGGGAGGAACTAGGTCTCTGCTTTATTGCCAAACTATTGTTTCTTAACTGATTTTCCTTTGTTTCTATAATACATTCTCTCACTTCCCTGATTAGCAACTGTTGAAATCTGCCCTTTGGTTCAGGGAAGGTCTAGGGGGCTGAAGACTTTTTCCTGCAAATAAGAAATGGGGACACAGAAAGGATTTTGTACCCAGGAGGGCCCCACAGTGTCCTGCTCCATTTCACTACTCCTCCTGGGTTTCCCCTTTACTAGCCACACAGAACACCTCACTTCTGACACTTCTGGTTGCCAGATATGTGGGTTTTTTCCCACATCAAGCAATTCTCTGACACCAGCCGTGTGTCCTACATTTCAGCTTGATTCAGATGCTATCTACCTGGAGACAGCATTAGATTCCACAGGTTAAGGGCTCAGTCCCACAAGACTGCCCCTCCCCCCCTCCACCAAGCCAGTTGTCAGCCCATGTTTGTTACTGAACCAAACTTGGGTCTGCTGGTCCACGCACAGTAAAGCCAATCTAATGACACTGGGTTGTGGTAAAGGAAAGTGCAGCGTGTATTGTAAGATGCCATACAAGGAGTCCAGAACAGCTAGTGCTCAAAAAAGCCCAAACTCCCTGATGCGGTTCA
>NW_006790988.1:601961-633345 GCF_000442215.2 Lipotes vexillifer
GGTTCAGCAAAGCAGTGTTAAAGGCCAGGTAAGGGAAGGGAGTTGCAGGGTATATGGTCAGCTCGTGCACAATTCTCTGATTGGTTGAAGGTGAGGTAACAGGGCAGTGTCATAATGATAACTAACATTATCAATCCTCAGGCTCCAGGAAGTCCGGGGGCTACCGTGCTCATGGTCATCAAGTAGTCAACATCTTCCATTTGCTGGGGGTTTTAGCATCTGAAAAAACAACTCAAGAAATGTGCATCAGATACTGTTAACTAGGTACTTCAGAGAGGAGCTACAGCAGAGGATATGGGGGTGGGGTCTGTCCTGGGAAAGCCTCATAGTGTCCTGCTCCTTTACAGGTTGTCACCTGTGCTTCTAACTGACCAGCTATAGATCAGGGGTTCCTATGACCTCGTCTTTGTGTTTGATTCATTTGCTGAAGTGGGTCACATGACTCAGGTCACATAACTCTAGTGTTTACTCACTAGATTACCATTTAATACAAAGCATGTAACTTAGGAACAGCCAGATGGAAGAGATGCAGAGGACAAGGTATGGGGAAAGGGCACAGAGCTTCCATGCCCTCTGCAGGCCCCACTTCTGCCACATCTCCGTGGATTCACAAACCTGGAAGCTCTCCTTTGGGGTTTCTATGGAGCCTTCCTTACACAGGCATGATTGATTAAATCATTGGCCATTGGTGATTGGACTCAAACTCCAGCCCTTCTTCCCTCCCCTGAGGTCAAGGGGGTGAAATTGAAAGTTCCAATCCTCTAGTCATGTGGTTGGTTCCCCTGACAAGCAGCCTCCATTCTTACCTGTGGGCTTTCCAAAACTTCACTCATTAAGATAACAAAGACACATTTACTGCCCTCCTCAGGAAATTCCAAGGTTTTTAGGAGCTCTGTGCCAGGAGCAGGGATGAAGACCAAACCTATATTTCTTATTATAAATCACAATATTACAGGGAACCAAATGGGGTTGCAGCCCAACATTGTGGCTAAGAGCAGATTCTGTTAGGTGTGAATGAAAAATATTGCCTGCCATATCAGTAAACAAAGGATGTTGCAGCCATCAAGCCATCAGCCACTGCAGTCACCTTCCAACGATGCACCTTGAGGAGGCTCAGGTCGAGACAGCACAAGATACTGGCCGCAGATGGCTGAGGTGCATATCAAAAGAATGATTTCAGTGAACCCAGACTCTTGCATCTTCCCGTATATAGAAAAGCGCTAAATTCCTTAACTCAAGATATCTGAATTTTTTAACTTAAGAACATCTTTTGATGTTCCACTACCTGGTCTTTGTTGCAGAAACTCCTCTGTATCCTGGCTCCTCCCTTACCTCTTTGGAGCAGTCCCTCAGAGCTATTTGAGATGCTGTATTCTGGGCTTAAGTCCTCAGTTTTGTCTGCCGAATGAAACATAATTCTCAACTTTTACGTTGTGCATTTTTTTCAGTCGACATAGGCCTGGCCAGTCCTGCCTTTATCACTTACTAGCTGTGTGGCCCTGGGCAGATCATGTATGTCTCCAAGTTGCATCACCTTGTTGTAAATAGGGATTACAAGTACTCAGAATGAAACTGGTCCATGTGCTTAAAGAACCCAGGACAGTGCCAGGCCCCTGATAAGTGAGCACTGTGTAAGTGTTAGTTGCTAATATTGTTATTGAGACAGGAGGGAAGGGGGCAGGGCACAACCTTTTAAAAGAATGACATAGCCATTGAGGCTATGACATAAACTGGTTAGAAACAATTATGCACACGATGGTGGGAGATTCGACTTCCAGTAGAACTTGAGTCTCATTATACGCTCATTGTGATGCAGTAGCATGCTAAATGACACACCCACAAGTGCCATGACAGTTTCGAGGCCAACCATGAAAGGCCAAAAAGGGGGCTGTGGCACAATTCCTGGAAATCTCTGCCCTTTCCCCAAATAGTTGGAATAAGCCTCCCACTTATTTGCTTATAGAATTGCCCAGCCCATAGAAACTAACCACCCCATATTCCAGGGCTTCTCGCCTTCTAAGATGGCCAACACTCTGTCTATGGAGTGTATATCTCCCTAAATAAACCTGCTTTCCCACTTAATTCTTGGGGCAGAGTCCCCTACCTGCCCTCTTGTATCTCTCACAAGGGTCCTGTATTAATAAATTTGCTTCTTGCCTAACCCTCTGCCTCTCACTGAATTCCTTCTGCATTGAGACATAAAGAACCTGAGCTTCAGTAAGTCCTGATACCAGGTGAGTGATTTTAATTAAAAGACAGAGGGTTCAAACCCCAGCCCGTGCGTTCAAGTTCTAATCTGAGTTTTGGCTGGTTTCGAGTGCCAGTCTGAGGTGTGTGCTTTCATTATTACTACTAGAGATGTTTGATACTTATCTAAACACTATCTACCAATACAGTACTTTCTAGTGCAGTCCAGATATTACTGTGCAGCAGGCACTGTGCCAAGTACTTTCATAGGTGCCCTTTTTAGTCCTCACCGCCCCATGAGATCAGTTCTATTATATCCTGTTTTACAAGGAGAAACTCTAGAAGTAGAGAGTTTCATTACATGGCTAAGATCACACAACTCCAGCATCTCTGAGAGTTCCTCCTGCCCTGGGCAGGGATGGTGGCAGCCAGCCTTAGCAGTAGTGATATACCAGCTCTGCTTCTGCATGAACTGACATCCAGTGCCAGCACCAAGCCTGTCACTTAGTAGGTACTTAATGCATATCTTCTGAGTGAGTGAATAATGATTGGCATTTGACCACAAACGAAATGCTTATGAAAGGCCCCAGAGCACAAGAGAGAGAGCTGAGCAGGCATGTTGAGGAACTGACTACTAGTCTATTCTGTTCTGTTCTGGGTCTCCTTGTTAGCCACCCTAAAAATTGGTCATTTCCCCTCTAGCACGACATACTTGATAACTAGTGACTTTCGGAACCTGAAGATGGACGGTAGAAACTATGATGGTGAAGATGGTTAACTTAAAATGATAAAAGATGCAGTTACTTTACCAGCAAACTGGGTTTATCTGGGAGCAGCAAAGAATTGCAATTCAGGACAGGCAAGTATGGCAACCATATGCAAGTCCAGTAGAGCAAAAGAGAGGGAACTATTTTATAGAGGAATAGGGGAAGTTAAGACGGGCTGTTACAAACAAAAAGTCTACTGGAGGAAACTGGGAGTTCGGAGTATGGTGGCTTTTCACTGGCTGAGTTGTGACAGTCTCTCATTGGCTGAATTGTTGCCAGGCAAGGAGAAAAATTTTCTCCCTTCTGCCGGCAATAGTAGTGTCATTTCCTGTGGGAGATGCAAGATACTTCTCTTCCTTTGGGGATCTGTATTGACTTAGAGTGGTACCTGCATGAGAATTCCCCTTCAGCCCTCCTGACTCCATTTTAGTGAGGTTTCCCTTTATTAATTTTGACATGATACTGACAGCTCAGCAAGTCTCAAGGCACAAATGCCCCTGACTCCCACAGAAAGGAAGACAAAATCTCCAGCGACCCTGGCTGAGGTCGGTCCATGTCAACATCCCTCAAAAGCTTCAGAAGCAACAGGACAAAATAGAAGCCCAATTTGAAAAGGAATTTCAGACCTTTGAGATAAAGTGTAAAGTTTATGAGCCTTTCCTTGCTAAGATATTCACTCTGTATGGTGCATGTATTAATGTAGTGGAGGGACGTGCACAAAGATGAGAAAATGAGATGTTAAAGAGGGAGGACCTGGATTCTGAGGCATCTGAGGTAAATTAAAAAGAAAAAGAATGGGAAAAAATCCTAAAAACGTTCTTGAATATTGGTTGATTTAACAAATATTTTGGAAGGCACAGGACTTTGATCAAAAAATGAGGTGACCCTTTTCTGGTGATCTTCAGAGATGTGTAGTGGGAGTGATCATATCTTGGCAGGCTGATCAGTTACATGTCTGAAATTCCCCTTGAACACAAATGTTGCGGACTAAATTGGGTTCCTCCCCAGTTCATGTTTTGTTACGGCAGCCCCAGCAAACTAATACAACAGTGAATATTTCAAAAGTAAGATGTAGAGGCAGACCTGTGCTGAAGTGAAAACCAGCTTTCTCAACTCCTTCTTCTGTGAGATCATGAAAATTGAGGTTTGCAAGAGTGCTAAATAGATACGGTGAATAAAGAGTGTCACTTAGAGAAGAATTCATGGCCTCACTCCATGTGGGACAGTCCAAAGCAGAGCTGAACCAGCCCCGAATGGTATTCTTCCATTTATTTAGTCTTTCCAAAATTCCTCAGTGCCCAAAAGTGGAACTCATGAAAACGAAACTTCACTGAAGACTTTGCAATTGCTAGAACTTCATTTATAGGCTTTTGAAACACAGAGCTCAGCTTTACACTTTACACAAGGAGACTTGTGGCACCAAAGAAAAGGGTAAACTCAAACACTTTACTGGCCAGCAGGGCTCAACTATTGTTGAAACTGGGAAGCTGTCTTTTTAAGACCTGGCCAGGGTTCTGAACATCCACATTAATAACCAATGAAGCATGTGGCAGGATCTGCACTATGCTAATTTCAACACAACTATTCATTACTTATAGCCTTATGTTTCTGTGTTTTCTTGGTAGAGTCTATCCCAAAATACGTCCCAATAATAAGAAATGTGTATGTATGAAATCGCTTTACTTAGAATTTTAGGAATATAGTTTTTTTTCCCCCAAAAGATGTGGATTGAAGCAGATTCCCAAAATCATATTTTCATTGTTATGTTATTTTTGTCCTTTCAAATTCCCATTGTCATGTAGCTGTTAAAGGGTCGCTGTCAAAATTACCCAAAGTCTTCACTCAAATGATTTATTTACTTGAGAAAAACGCATGTCAGAAAGCCAGTCCAAGTGTGTGTGTTTCTGACCTGTGCGGAAATAGAAAGGGTTTAATTTGACTTTGTATCACCTGCACCTGCATGATTTTGTGATAGAAATGTGACGTGTAAGATGCGGCTTGTAAAATTTTGCTATTTGGGAATAGCTGGCACATAGTTAAAATCTCTTGGAAGAACACATTAAGCTTGTTTGGACTGGATTCTGTGTGACACAGTGCTCTGCACAGAATTATAATCAGAATGGAGTTCTTGTTTACCACTGCTGCTGTTAATAGAATTTAGGAGGGTTAGAGAGAGGTGGGGAGGGAGAGAGACTCTCCTGACCCTGATAATTAAACTAGGAATTGCTCTCTATTTTTATGTGTGTGATGGAGACACAGGGTGCTTTGGGATGGCAGAGTGGGGAACTAACTCGATGTAACATCAGGGAAGGAAGGCTTCCTAGAGGAAGTGACCTCTAAGTTGAGATGGGAAAGATAAGGGCTATTCAGCCAGATGAGAGGTGGGGGCATGAGGAGGTGGGTTGAAAGTATTTGCAGGCATAGAGACTAATATGTACAAAGGTTTATGTCCTCAACTTATTGAGTGTGTCTTAAATGTTTGCACTTTGTTTATTTAACAACTTTATACTACTCAGCCAATAGTTACTGGTTATCTTGATTAGGAGTCCTGGGAGAGGTAGTGACTGTTGGAGGTGTCATATCCAAGAACCCAGGACTGTTTGAATTTCTCCCCTCTCCTCCTGTGGAGTTGCCAAACATGCTACAGGCAAGCCCAAGCACAGACTGGAAACTGGCAATTATTATTTAACCACTAGATTGTCAGGCTGCTGATTAGCGACAACCCTGGCTAAGCCGAGTGAATGTGCCCCAGAGCACATCACTCTCATGATGTGGTCACCTCGCCCACGAGTAAAAGTGGCTCAAGAATTCCTTGCTCCCAGCAATCATATCAGGATCTGCTCCTTCCTGAAAGGGGGTGACAGGGCATTGGGGGGTGGAAGGAGGTGAGGCTAGGTAGATTAAGTAGGGAGAAGTGCTGAAACATTCTGTCTGCACCCTCGATAACCTTCATGAAAAGTCACAGTGATAGACATGGAAGCAACCTAAATGTTCACTGACAGATGAATGTGTAGAGACGATGTGGTGCATATATACAATGGACTATTACTTAGCCATAAAAAATGAAATTATGCCTTTTGCAGCAAGATGGATGGACCTGGAGATTATTATACTAAGTGAAGTAAGCCAGACAGAGAAAGACAAATATCATATGATCACTTATATGTGGGATCTAAAAAAATGATACAAATGAACTTATTTACAAAACAGAAACAGACTCTCGGTCTTCAAAAAAAACTTATGGTTACCAAAAGGGAAAGGTGGGTGGGGGAGGAATAAACTGAGAGTTTGGGAGTAACATATACACACTACTATATATAAAATAGATAATCAACAAGGACCCACTGTATGGCACAGGGAACTCTACTCAATATTCTGTAATAAACTATATGGGAAAAAAATCTGAAAAAGAATGGATATATGTATATGAATAAGTGAATCACTTTGCTGTACACCTGAAACTAACACAACATTGTCAATCAACTATACTATAAAATAAAAACTAAAAAAAAGGTCACAGTGATATATGCCTAGAAGCTCTCAGACTTCAAAGGGGCTCACAACGTAGTTGAGGAGGGATACAACTGACAGCATTATTGAGAGTATGTTTGTCAATGGTCCACAGGGGCCACATTTGACCCATCACTTGCTTTTCTACAACCCAAAAGCCATGAGAGGGTTTTACATTTTTAAATAGTTGAAAAAAGCAAAAGAAGAACAATATTTCGTGACGTGGAAATGACATGAAGCTCAAATTTCAGTGTCCGGAAGTAAAATTTTTTTGGAACCCAGACATGTTCACTTGTTTACATATTGTCTGTGGCTGCTTCTGAGCTACAGTAGCAGAACTGAGTAATTGCAACAGAGATTGTATGACCAGCAAAGTTGAAAGTACTTATTATTGGGCCCTTTAAAGAAAATGCTCACTGATCTATGACCTAAAAGTCTGAGGCGGGCTTCCCTGGTGGCGCAGTGGTTGGGAGTCCGCCTGCCGATGCAGGGGACATGGGTTCGTGCCCCGGTCCGGGAAGATCCCACATGCCATGGAATGGCTGGGCCCGTGAGCCATGGCCGCTGAGCCTGCGCATCCGGAGTCTGTGCTCCGCAACGGGAGAGGCCGCAACAATGAGAAGCCCGCGTACCGCAAAAAAAAAAAAAAAAAAAAAAAAAAATGTATGAGGAAGTCAGTAGCCCCCAGCCCAGTTGCTACACTGGGAGAAGCATGGACAGTCTGGTTGGTGCCTGATGGCTCCACTCTCTCCTTCCTTCAGACACATGATGCAAACCAACAATATTACCTTTCCTCCTAACATTCTCAGCTCTGCTGTCACAGCTGTGACAAGCCCGTGACAAGCAGTTTCTCAGCGGGAAGGAGGAGGTCTTTTTTCCCCAGGCTTTTGTTGAGCTGTTTTCCCTGGAGAGCTTAAGAATAAAGGAATCCCTTTCATTAATTGTGCCAGATTAAGCTGTTGACTGACTTAACGACTTAGTCAGAAATTATACTAACTTTCCTCAAAAGCAGACCCGGTGACAGAAAATAAGTCTAAGTAAATCCCCAGTCAATTTGGGAAGTGCTCCCAAGAAACGCTGGTGAGGGAGTGGAAAGTGAGTCAGGGAGGGCAGGAAGGCAATCCAGGTTATCAGGGGAGCAACTGTAGACAGTGTAGAGCATACTTCAGAGTTTCTGCACCTGAGAATGGGAGGAGGTTGAGATATTTTTCTACCCATCAGTCATGGGTGGAGGACGGCTCCCACGAGGACCTCTGGTCTACACCATAGTGGCAACTGCCAGCAGGAGCAGAGATGGGACACCGATGGTGGCAGTGCAATGCCACTTGCCCTTTTGTCCCCGAGCCTGTGCTTGTGGCAGTTGCACAAATGTTAACTCTCTGGCCTGAGATCTGTGACAGAAATTGCCAGTCATAAATGATATCGGTAAATTATTACAAAACAAAAATATACACATGGGCATCGCAACAAAGCACGCCAGGGGATTATTGGAATTTTTCTAAGAATTTAGAATCTCTGGTTTTGAAAACTGCTGCAACATTCCAAAGCAAATATCCACAGGCTTAGAGATAAAGTTAAATTTAAAGACTGATGCAATGGACAGAAAATAAACGGTATGTTCACATGAAGTTCTTGATGAACTAATGATTCATAAGAAACCGTTTTGAAGAGGGTTTTCCCCTGTAATTTAAGGTACAGTGAAAGAACGAATAAAGAAGCACTTAGAATTATGTACAAATCATGAAGCCACTCCTGGTTTGTTACACAAGTTACAGAAACTCTCAGAGGAAGCATCAAAATGCTATTGTATAACAAGGCTTGAAACCAAATTCAGACTTACAGAAGTTCCTTGAGAAACAGCCAGTACAAGAGGAACACTCTGACCATCCTCTGTCCTCCTGCAAGCAGGAGTTAAATCCCCCACGTGAAAGGTACCCTCCCTGTCCCAAGAGGTTAGAAGGCACCCTTATCACCAGAAATAGAAAATTTGGACTAAGGAGGCTGTATAAACAAAGGCTGTTATTTCTTCACTAATTTACTACTCTAAGCCCAAACCCCTTTTTCTTGTTAGTTCTTTACAAATTACTGTGTCTACAAGGTATAAAAGTTTTCTGCTTTGGTCACTTCTTTGAGTCTCATAGTTTAATGGGGCTCCTGTATGTATGAAATTAAATTTTTCTCCTGTTAATCTATCTTATGTTCATTTAATTATTAGACCAGCCAAAGAATCTAGAAGGGACGAAGGGCAAATTTTCCACCCTTACAGCGTCCTCTTGTTATTAGAGACATTAAAAGTCAAAAGCGTTCCGAGTTATACAATTAATGGATCCAAGCCATATACCCAAGGGTGGTCTGTGCTGTTTTCAACATCCACTGAAGTCTTCAGTGGGCATACTTCTTTCATAGCCGTAGGAGGTGCAAGATGTAAGATGTTCTTTATTTTGTAGGGCACATCTTGGCATGCCCCAGACCACTGGCTCACTCTAACTTTACTGCTGAATCTTTATAGGGTTGTTTTATCTCCCACATTCTAGCTTGCATGCGTTTTACCAGGGCATCTAGGAGACTTGCTACATCATACTACTAGTTTTAGCCAGCATGATATCAATATAAGGGGCCAGACTGTTGTTAGACAGAATGTTTAGACAATCAAGGTCTTTTTAGACTGTCCAGGGATCTAGAGCAGTAGAGCCACCATAGCCCTTGGGCAAGATGGTGAGCCTCTGCATGTTTCAGGTGAGCGTGAACTGCCTCTGATCCTTCTTACCAAAGGAGATTGAAAATAAGGCATTCGAAGCATACCAAGTGCCCAAATCTGCGATAATTCACTCTAATAAAGATACTACCTTCTGGCATTGCAACTACGAATTGGGATTACCAGTTGATTGAATATATAATAGCCTGCTGCTTTCTGACATAATCCATCTAGTGTTTGGTTTTTGCAGAGGCTAGACTGAATTAAATGAGGATATGGTGGAATAATCCACTATGCTTTATTTTTTTGAGTCTTTGAGGGTGGTCTTAAGCTCTTGCATTGCACCTGGGATGTGGTCCTGCTTCTGGAAAGGGGGTCAGTTTCAGAGGCTTCCATTTGGTCTTTCCTACTGTAATAGCTATTACAGGTCAAGGAACCAATGTGAGAAGGGCTAGGGAAATGACCACTGGATGGGTCCCTGGACAATGGGACCCACTGTGATAAACTTTGGCCAGGAGTCCATTAGTTACCTGGCCTCAGTAAGCCCTTATTTAACTAAGGGGGGACATGACTGTGTTTTGGGTCTTGTAGCTGTGACAGTTCAAATTTTATAGTCAGTGGTCATAAGAAGGTCAGAATATTTCCATTCTTCTAATGTGCAGTAACTCAGATAAATGGCCATAGGTCATTTTGAAGGAAAGGTTGAGAGAATCACTATTTTATATACTTGCTATGGCATTGCAGGACACTTCCTCCCCCTTAAATGATTGGATCTGGGTCTGAGATTCCAGATACAGGTCTGGGGATTGGGTGAAGAATTGTGATCCCCCACTGTAATAGCAGACATCAGCCTTTGGCTCATTTGCTCTATATCACTCTTTTTTTTTTTTTTTTTTTTTTTTTTTTTTGGGGTAGGCCTCTCACTGTTGTGGCCTCCCCCACCGCGGAGCACAGGCTCCGGATGCGCAGGCCCAGCGGCCATGGCTCACGGGCCCAGCCGCTCCGTGGCACGCGGGATCCTCCCGGACCGGGGCACAAACCCGCGCCCCCCGCACCAGCAGGCGGACCCTAAACCACTGCGCCACCAGGGAAGCCCTCCAGGTGCTTCTTTATTCACCTTTCAGAGGTAACCATTTTCTGATTTCTTTCACCGTGGATTAGCTCTGCGTGTTCTACAACTTCATATAGGTGGGGTAAAAAGTATGTATTCTCTTGTGTCTGACTTCTTTTGATTAGCACAATGTTTTTACTTTTGGTTTTTATTTTTAAATTCACCCATATTGTTGCATTGTCAGCAGTTTATTACTTTTTATTGCTGAGTAGTGGCCATAATTTATTTTTTTTTTTTGCGGTACGTGGGCCTCTCACTGCTGTGGCCTCTCCCGTTGTGGAGCACAGGCTCTGGATGTGCAGGCTCAGTGGCCATGGCCCGTGGCATGTGGGATCTTCCCGGACCGGGGCACAAACCCGTGTCCCCTGCATCGGCAGGCGGACTCTCAACAACTGTGCCACCAAGGAAGCCCTATATCACTCTTGATTGTAAAGGTCAAGCAACATTCTCATTGATTGCCCACAGCTATATCTTGCTCTAAGGAACTATAGGATCTATTAGCCTCTGTGGCAGATTCCTGCCTGCCAGGCCCCCATTTGCCATGTCAACTCATTGCCATATGGCAGTCATATCTGCCTTGCCTATGCCAGTTAAGTGTTGCCTCCCAGTCTCTGCAATTCTGGACTCCTATTTTTCCTCTTGGCACTAGGAAGCACAATCCCATGGCAACACCACTACCACCATCCCTGGTCTTCAGAACACAGGCACTTATGAGCTTCTCCGTGAGGACAGTACCCCCATCACTAGCACATTCTTTACTGTTTTAACAAAGAGCATCTCTGGGCGCTCTGAGGGAACATAGTCAGCTGGATGCGTTACATATTCTTTCCAGCATGCCCATCTCGCTGAGCCTTTAACCCCTTTCTTACTACTCTGCCAAAGTAAAGTAATAAATAAATTTTATCTCATTTACTTCAGGGCATCTTTTATTCCAGATTTCAATGAACCATTCCAACAATGTTATTAGGACTAGGTCCTAGGTGTCCTTGTCAGATTGTTAAATTTTGAATTATGGGAGAGTGTCCCCTTATCAATACATTCTTTTTTTTTAATTAATTACTTAATTAATTTTATTTGTTTTTGGCTGCGTTGGGTCTTCGTTGCTGCACACGGGCTTTCTCTAGTTGCATTGAGCAGGGGCTACTCTGTGTTGTGGTGCACAGGCATCTCACTGCGGTGGCTTCCCTAGTTGCAGAGCACAGGCTCTAGGGAGCACACGGGCTCAGCAGTTGTGGCTCACGGGCTCCAGAGTGCAGGCTCAGTAGTTGTGGCGCACGGGCTTATTTGCTCCGCGGTATGTGGGATCTTCCCGGACCAGGGCTCCAACCCGTGTCCCCTGCATTGGCAGGGGGGTTTTCTTTTAATGTCCTTGTCTGGTTTTGATACGAACAAAAGTATTCCTTCCTCCTCTGTCTTCTTAAAAAGTTTATTTAATATTAGTATATTTCTTCCTTAAGTACTTGATAGGGTTCACCAATGAAGCCATCTGTACGAACCCGTGTCCCCTGCATCGGCAGGCGGACTCTCAACCACTGCACCACCAGGAAAGCCCTTGCCCAAGATTTTTAGAGAAGATTGCTCCACAGATTGTGAGGCACAGCAGTCTCCCAATCCATGGATTGTCTTCCCTTGATAAAAAGACATCAAACTCCTTACTAAAGTGTATTATTTTTGTTACTTGACAAAGTCTTTGCCACAAATATTAGTAAAAAGTTTTGGCCATCTGAGTGGGTAAACTTAACATAGTCCATCTACCAGAATCACAGTTTGGATCTAACTGTTCTTTTATAAATCAGTGACTTTTGTATCATTGTACCTGTCTCATGACCAAAATTTTAGAACGAAAGCTGTAATATCTCTGTGTCTGCCTTTATATGAATGTTATAGACGTGTGGTGTTTTTCTACCTCTAGGTGATGTTGCTGGTTCTTTAATGTTTTGTTTTACAGATTTAAGGAAGCATTTTTCTCTTTTCTCTTAAGCTATCTATAACTTACATTAACTTGGTAAATCGTACCTGTGTAAAAAGAAACAGAAAGCAGAAAAGTGGTTGCCAGGGGCTGAGGGGAGGGGAAAACAGGAAGAGGTTGGTAAAGGGGTACAAATTTTCAGTTTTAGGATGACTATGATCTGAGATGACTATAGCTGATAACACTGTATTGAATAATTAAAATTTGCTAAGAGAATGGATCTTAAATGTTCTCACTGGAAAAAAAAAAGGTAAATTTGTGAGGAAATTGTGTGTTAATTAACTTGATGGGGGGAATCCCTTTACAATGTATAGGTATATCAAATTATCAGGTTGTACATCTTACAATTTGCCAATTATACCTCAATATAGCTGAAAACAAAATCACAAGAGAATCTTATCAGTGGAGAAGGCACTCACTTAAATCTGAACAACAAACCTTGCCCTTGTTTACCATGTTTTTCCTGATAACCTCCCAGAACCGTCTCCCCCCCGCACCTCCACTCCCCTTTCCCTATTAAGGTGGAATTTAATCCTGAATGCTAAGCCACCTCAGGGAGTTACTCATTTTTTTCCCTGGGTATCTCCCATGTATGCATGAGGTATACATGTTAATAAATCTGTTTGTTTTTCTCTGTCTTTTATTACAGGAACCTCGGCCAAAAACGTAAAGGGGTAGAGGCAAAATTATTCTTTCCTCCTCTGCACCTGCCATTAGCAAAACCCCTAAAGTCAGTTTAGCCGTAACCTCCCTATTCTTGATGTCTTTTGTTGGTAATTTTCCACCCACTGACCTCCCCTATGCCTTAGCTATAAGTCTCTACTTGTCCATGTTCTATTCAGATTGGAGCCAGCTCCATATCAAGCTCTCTTTTTCCCATATTATAATAGTTCCTGAATAAAATTTGCCATTGCTGCTTTAACTTCTGTCTGATTCTGGTTTTCTTTGAACCCAGTAACATCTGGAAGTACTCTCTTTCCTTCTCCCCAAGATCCACTTACTGTCTTTTTTTTCTCCTGAATTTACTCATTTAACATTTTTTATTTCCAACTGTGCTGTTTCCCCTCACTCATTCAGCAAATATTTTCTTTTTAATTTTTATTGGAGTATAGTTGATTTACAATGTTGTGTTAGTTTCAGGTGTACAGCAAAGTGAATCAGTTATACATATACATATATCCACTCTTTTTTAGATTCTTTTCCCATATAGGCCATTACAGAGTATTGAGTAGAGTTCCCTGTGCTATCCAGTAGGTCCTTATTAGTTATCTATTTTATATATAGTAGTGTGTATATGTCAATCCCTATCTCCCAATTTATCCCTCCCTCCCTTTCCCCCCTGGTAACCATAAGTTTGTTTTTTCTACATCTGTGACTCTATTTCTGTTTTGCAAACAAGTTAATTTGTACCATTATTTTAGATTCCACATGTAATATTTTTAGATTCCACATATAATATTTTCTATTCAGAAGAGAAAAAGTAGTGCTTTAGAAGAAAGGTCATGCTGTTCCAGGAAGGGAGGAGTGCTGAGTAGGCTAAATAATACATGGACCATTTCCATGTATTATTATGTATATAATGGTGAGTATTATAAATAATACTCACCATTTCCTTAGTCATGTTATGTTTACATCCTTGCTTCTCTTTTCTCAACACAACACTGAAAACCCAGAATTTCTCATTTTTCACAGATCATCCTAGTTCTTCTCTTACAACAACTCATGGCAATAGGGGAGGGAGGCTTGTATAAGACCAGAAGGTGAATTGCTGCCAGTTTACAAGTATGCTAAAAAGCTTTAGTTTCTTTTTTTTTTTTTTTTTTTTCGGTATGCGGGCCTCTCACTGTTGTGGCCTCTCCCGTTGTGGAGCACAGGCTCTGGAAGCGCAGGCTCAGCGGCCATGGCTCGCGGGCCCAGCCGCTCCGCGGCATGTGGGATCTTCCCGGACCGGGGCACGAACCCGTGTCCCCTGCATCGGCAGGCGGACTCCCAACCACTGAGCCACCAGGGAAACCCTAAAAAGCTTTAGTTTTGTCTTAGAGAAATGTGGAACTATTGAAGACTGAAAAACTTGGACAAGGGAGACGGATGATCAGATCTGTGCTCTAATCATTAACTCATCCAACAAATATTGTGTGTCTATAAGTTCCAAGCACTAACTGCTAGGATTACTTCAGTGAGCAGACAAAAATCCGTGCCTTCTTGGAGTGTGTATTCTAGTATGTGGGGGAGATGAACAATAAGTAGCCTTCATAAAGAAGTAAATTTTATTTTAGAAGGTGATACATGCTATCAAGAAAAATATAGCAGAGAAGGATGATAGAAAGTGTTGGGTTGGGGGTTACTGTTTTATATAAGGAGGTCTGGAAAACCGTCCCTGAGAAGATGATATTTGAACAAAGATTTGAAGGAGTGGAGGGATTAAGCCAAGCTGATCTCTGTGGAAAGAACATTTCAGGCAAGAGCCTCAGGAGCAAAGGCCCTGGGGGGCTGTGTGTCTGAATTATTCGAGGAAATGCAAGGAGACCAGGATGGTGGGATCAGTGTGACAGAAGGAAAGTGGCCAAATTGGGTTGGATCTTGCAGGCCATTTTGCAGACTTTTCTCTGAATATGATGGAAAGCCATTGGAGGCCTGTTGGAAGGAGCCTTCTGGCCACAGCATATTGATGCCCCCAAATACTGGTTGAGGATATCAATCAAATACCAATCCCTAAGCAGGTGGAGTGCTATTCTGGTAGAGTTTCATCTGACAATGGATTACTCTCTACCTCTGTGTCTTTGAAGTAATGTCATATCTAAAATACAAGACACTCTACTCCTTCTAAAATGTCAGATTACATGTTTTTGAGCTTTTGTCAAAGCTGTGTCTATCCCTGGGGTTCAGATAGGTCTGGGCTGATGGCATGGGGCTTTTGGAAACCCATTGTGGGAGGGGTTATCAGAGAACAAAGGAATTCTGGAAAATGAAGAAGAATTAGAAGGTTATCATTATATCTGTAGTAGAGATTTGGGGTGTGTGTGTGTGGACATCACACATCCTGTTTGGCCCATAGGGCCAGTTGGTTTCCTTTGTCCCAGTGTAATTATTTAACAGCATCTCTCTCTGGGAGGGAGAGCCTTAGGGGCAGGACACAGAGCCATGAATAGCATCATGGGGGGACCGAGCTACCAAAGAGTGACCCAACTATGGCATAGAGGCAGGTTCCCAGTGAGAGTGGTCATCAAAAGCAATGATGGGGCAAAATCAAACTGCTTTGCAGGCAGGGCCAGTCTACTCCCTCAGGGTCC
The DNA here is from genome assembly GCF_000442215.2 of Lipotes vexillifer. NCBI lineage: Eukaryota > Metazoa > Chordata > Mammalia > Artiodactyla > Lipotidae > Lipotes > Lipotes vexillifer. Next base: position 617,491 of record NW_006790988.1, read on the forward strand.
TAGCAGGACCCAGATGACTCACTCAAATTTGGATCATTTGAAGAAGGCTTAACAAAGGATCATTTACAAAGATATTGAGAGTGTGCAGAAACACTGCCTAAAGGGACCAGCGGATGAGGTGGCCACAAGAATCTGGAAGGAAAGAATCCCATGGAGAGGTCACCTTGAGAGCCGCAGTGACCTTCTGTCAATGAATCCGGCAGGTGGGAGGCCACCCTGCAAGGAGGGAGCCAGCTGGGGCAATGGCTGTGGTCTGAATGTTTGAGTGCCCCCAATTCATATGTTGAAATCCTAACCCCCAAAGATGGTAGTAATAGGAGATGGGGCTGGTGGGAGGTGCTTAACCATGAAGGTGGAGCCTGATAAATGGGATCAGTGCCTTATGAAAAAGAACCCACAGAGATCTCTCTCCCCTTCTGCCATGTAAGGACACAGCGAGAAGGTGCCATCTGTGAACCAGGAGGAGGGACCTCACCTGAACACGGCCATGCTGGTGCCTTGATCTTGGACTTCCCAGCCTCCAGAACTGGAAAGAAATTTCTGTTGTTTGGAAGCTACCTGGTCTTTGTGTTTTGTTATAGTAGCCAAATGAACTAAGACAGGAAATACATAGCTTTCTCCTTCCTCCCTCTGGGAGAGCCTGCTGGGGTAGGATGGGGGCAGAGAGCCAAGTGGAAGTGAGTGGAGAAACTGGAGGATCAAGTAGGAGGTGTCCAGACCTCAGCCTTTTCAGTACATGTCACCAGTGGAGGCTGAGCAAGAAAGGAAAATCCTGACAGAAGCCACCGGCCATAGGCAGACATTGTGACCAGAGATGCAATACTCCCCATGAGGACCCATAGAGAGAGTGAGGTGGAGACTCTTGGAAAGGAGCTGATATTCTACAAAATACATGGAGGCTTCAAAAGGCACCGAGATAGAGGTTCTTAGGGTTACAGTGACCCCACTGTGAACTCTGGCCTCAAGAGACCCAGGGAAACAGTCCTGTGTAGCTTGGAAAGATTTCTGAATTTCCGAATAGTCTTTTAGTCATGCACACATCTACCAGGGCTGCTCTCTAAGAGCATTTCCGGTCTGCTGGCGCTGTTATCAGGGTCCCTGGGGTGGGTGTGGAGGGGCCAATGCCTAGAGGAAGGATGTTGTCATTTACTCTGCGTGGTCTGAGTCATATGAAGAAACAACAAAGGATGCAGCTGCATACACACTTTTATTGATTTCTCAACTGGATGGTGATTTGATAAGCATGCTTGATGAGAAACACATGCTGCCTCAAGGGTCCATTTTTCTAATATAAGTTGTTTTAGATTACATTGGGTGATTTTTATGTTATTCCTGAAAAGGCAATACTTACACATAGTTCAAAAATAAAAACAACGTAAAAAGCCTCACTCCCACCCTTGTCACCTGTTTTGTCCCCTTCCTTTCACTCTGATAACCACTTGTTTCTTTGAGAAAATACAATAACATATGAATGAATATTATTACTCTCTACCTTTTCTTACACAGAAGGGAGTGTTCCATAAATAATACCTTGTATCTTGCGTTTTTCTGCTTACTAATGTATCCTAGAGATTACTTTGTATCAGCACATACAGCAATTCCTCACTATTTTTTTTACAGCTACATAATATTCCATGGGAGAGAGGTTTCATAATTTATTTAACCCATCCCCTGTTGGGACATCATTTGGTTTGTTTGCAGTCATTTCTCTTATTAACAGTGTTTCAGTGAGTAATTTGGTATACCCATCATTTCTTATGTGGGCAGGGATATTTGCAAGAGAAATTCCTAGATATGGAGTCAGTGGATCAAGGAGTAAGTGCATTTGTAAGACTGATGTATTGATATATTAATTCTTTGCTGGCTATGGTCTAGCAGTGAATTGAACAACCACATATTATTTCCAAATGAAAAGCTCCAAAGATGAAAATAAATGCTGAGTCCAGATAGAAATTTCAGTCAGTGTAGAGTGCTGCTTCTTAAGAAGGATGAACATCTCGGAGTGTTTATGTATCCCTGAATGCAAACTTGATGTGTACTCCGAGAATCCAATTTGAAGAAAATCTAGACATTTGGTTATTACTGCAGATAAACACTACAACCCACCTCCAAAGAAACAAATTTCTTAATTATTTAAAAGACTCCAGCTTTTAATTCCAATGGTCTAGAGGTTTCAGGGGACAAAGGTAAGGTAATCTGAGAGCTGGGAATTCCTCCACCAGGGCAAGTATTGTGTTGATTGATAGATGCCCTAGGGTTCCAAAGATGGTATGAAAACTCCTCTCATTCCTTGCAACAGAGGCATACACTTCAAAATTACACAGTAAAATAAATCTTTATTTTGCTAGTAACCATGGACTTTGGAAAAAAAAGGAAATCCAAACAAAACACACCATTAACAATAACAATCAAATGTGAAAAAAATCACTTTCCAGTGTTTTTGCTAATACACAGCAAGGTGTTTTTTGTTTTTTGTTTTGCGGTACGCAGGCCTCTCACTGTTGTGGCCTCTCCCATTGCGGAGCACAGGCTCCGGACACGCAGGCTCAGTGGCCATGGCTCACAGGCCCAGCCGCTCCACCACATGTGGGATCTTCCCAGACCAGGGCACGAACCCATGTCCCCTGCATTGGCAGCTGGACTCTCAACCACCACACAACCAGGGAAGCCCACAAGGTGGGTTTTTAAACAACCATAGGGTCTTCTCAGGACAGACACCCCACTCCCACCCCCCACCATACTCTCTGCCTGCCTCTTGTTTTAGCTTCCTAGGCCTTCCTCAAGTTCCAGAGAATAAGTTTAATCAGGGAAGTGAGAAAATGCAGAAACATAGGAAAACATTCAAGCGAGACAAAATAAAAACAGTTTAGCCATTAAACAAAGTTGAGCATATTTAGTTCCTCCCCAGGGGCTCTAGATAATATTTTGAGCCATGCCCTTTGAGCTGTTTTGCAGAGACTGAAACCCACACCAGGTGGACGAAGTTAACTGTATGCTGCCCACAAGCCCATTGACCCCAGACCAGTTGGAACCAGAAGGTTGATGATATTGACTCCCAATTACCTCACCTCAAACCAATCAGAAGAATGTCCATGAGCTGATCACATACCCTGAAACCTCCTCCCTCACTCTGTCCTTAAAAACCTTTCCCTGACAACCATCAGGGTGTTTGGTTCTTTTGCATATTAGCCACCCAGATTCCTTGTTTGGTGCTTACAATAAATGCTGAACTTTCCTTCACCACAACCCAGAGTCAGTAAATTTGGTTTTGCTGCACAAAGGTGAGCGGACCCAAGTTTTGTTCATAACAAGTCAAGGGAAGTTTTTCTCATAAAAGAAAAACACAAGAAGTCCTGGCCTTTTAAAGGTTGTGAAAATAGACTGTGCAGTAAAACTTAGCTATTAAAGACCCTCAGGAGAAGAATGGGTTTAGCCCCATGAAACACCCAGTTAGCTGTGAACATTTCTTACCAATCTCCAATATTTTGGTTTTAGCCATTTTTGTTTGTGGCTAAAGGTTTGCACTGCAGGGCAGGGCTGGGGTTGGGATGTATTTGAAAAAAACATATTGAAGTTATATTTTGAGTACAAGCTACACCCAGGAAGTGACACTCAACCATTTTCTGCAGTTGAGTGGAGATGTGGTGAGAATGTGGTGGATAGTTTAAGAAAGACTGAAAACCATTCTGACTTAGGGTTAATGTTATGTACTTCCTGGCCTTGTGAAGCTGGTACGCTGAATAGAATGTGAATCTTTTCTAGATGAGTCAGGCCATCACCATGAACTTGGGTTATTGTAGCGTCCTGCAGGTGTGTCAGGTTGTTATTCCTGTTGGTGGCCTCAGAGAATGAGGTTTGGAGTGACTTTCACAGTTTTTCTGTGTGATATACAGTTGTGCAGTGGCTGATCAGTTCTCTTTCCATGATGGTCAGTCTTCACAGTGCCTTTCTGGGCCCCAAGATCCACCCCAGTTCCACTATGTCTCTGTCTTGTAACCTTAGCTAACGATATGGAGCTTCTCCTGTCTGTCAGAGGACAAAGCACACAGCTCCAGGACTGTTGTAAACAGTGGTCCTCCTGTTAAAACATCTCCACAATCTCACCCTCTTTTCAACACTTCTTCCTGTTAATATTAATATTACAGAGAATCATTTTCATTTACAGGCAATTCATTAGAGAGTAAATGTTCAATTTTTAAAAATATAATAGCACCAGCATTTTGATTAATTATATTCAATATCAATTAATGGTTTTAATATGTATAAGGTATTTGGTGTCATTCCTATAATGAAACAGAACAAAGTGTTTCCCGCCTGAGTCATGTGTTGTCTATCGCAAGTGGTATGCTGGTCTTCACTGTGGGTGGCACCATGGAGCTACAGTCTTCACAGTTCAATGCCTTTTGTACAGTATTGTCTATAGGATTTAATTCCTTGAAATGGATGGGTCTTAAGTTACTTGGTCTCTGCCATAGTCAGGGTTCTTAGATAAGTAAAACAGAACTATCTCTCAATAGTGCATTATAAGAAATTAAGTCCCAGAATTTCTAGGAGGGTGAAGGAATTAAGAAAGAACCAGGAATAATATCTAGATTACACCACTGGTCCAGTAGAGAGCTTACTGCACAGATTTCCACACAAAGGAACTGAAACCTGGACCATGAGGTATGAAATGGGCTAGCTTCATATCAGATCCAGGAGAAATGGGAGGAAGCTGCACTAGGGAATGTAAATGCCATGGGGGGCAGGGTTTTTCTTTTAACATTTTTATTGAGATATAATTCACATATCATAAAATTAATCTTTTTAAAGTATACAATTCAATGTATATTTTTAGTATATTCACAGTTTTGCAGCAACCTCACAATCTAAGTTTAGAACATTTTTATCAGCCCCAAAAGAAACCTCATACCCATTGGCAGTCACTCCCCATTGCGCCTATAATCCAGCCCTAAGCAACTGAAATGGAGCACAACCCTGCGGGGCCCTCCCTGGTACAAATCCTTTCCACGTTCCCTGTCTCTTGTTTGTAAGAAATAGGCTTCATTCAGCCTCCTTGACCTTCCCTGAGTTCCAAAGGGCAGATTCAAATAGTTGCTAATCAGGGAAGGGAAGGAATGCAGAAACAAGGGAGGAACAGTCAAGAAAAAAATAGTACAACCTTGGGGCAGGGTCCTGGTTCCTCCTCAAGAAATGTGTCTAACAATACCTTTGAGTTCTTCTGCTGGAAACAACGCCCCCACCCAGGTGGAGGATGGTGACTTCAGGCTGAACACAAGATTCCTGGGCCACCACCCTGTTACCTCCCCACCAACCAATCAGAAGAAAGTCACTACCCTGTAGCCCTCACCCCAAATTTTGTCTATAAACACTTCTCCCTGAAAGCCATCAGAGTGTTCAGGTTATTTGAGCATGAGCTACCTGTTCACCTTGCTTGGCCCTTGCAATAAACCTTTTTCTGTTCCAAACTCTGACGTTTCAGTTTGTTTGGCCTCACTGTGCATTGGGCACACAAACTGGCATTTGGTAACACAACCACTAATCTACTTTCTGTTTCTATAGATTTGCTTGTTCTGGACGTTTCGTATAAATGGAATTATACAATATATGGTCTTTTGTGACATAATGTTTTCGGGGTTCAACAATGTTATAGCATGTGTCAGTACTTCATTCCTTTTTATGGCTGAACATTATCCCATTGCATGGGTATGAAACCAAACAGGACACTGTGGGACTCCTGGGCATGGAAGCCTTTCTGTGTCCCCCATTTCTTGTTTGTAGGGAACAGCCTTCAGCCTCCATGACCTTCCCTGAGTTCATAGGGCAGGTCCAAACAGTTGCTAACCAGGAAAGGGAGGGGATGCAGAGATAAGGAAGGAGCAGTCTTGGGGCAGGGTCCTGGTTCTGCCTCAAGGGATACACATAACAATATCTTTAAGCTCTTTACAGAACTAAAACCCTCAACAAATGGAAGATGTTAGCATTCTTCATTCCAGAGAAGACCACCTGAGGCCAGACTAAAAGAGTGCACACCCTGTACACACCCTAATCCTTACCAGCAACCCCACCCTTGAACAACTGCTATAAAACTCCTCACCAAATCCTCCCGGGTTGGGACACACAATTTTGAGGGGCACGAGTCTTCGGTGTCCCCCTTTGCCTGGCAAAGCAATAAAGGTATTCTTTTCTACTTCACCCAAACTTTGTCTCCAAGATTCGATTTGGCACCTGTGCACAGAGACAAGTTTTCAGCATCAGGTACATCACATTTTGTTTATACATTCATTAGTTGATGGACATTTGGGTTGTTTCGACTTTTTGGTTATTATGATAATGCTGCTATGAACATTGGCCGAGCAGGGATTTTCATCTGGTTTGTTCACTGCTGATATAGTAGTGTTGGCATATGGTAAACTCAACACAGGTATTAATTAAGCAAATTGAAAAAATGAATTAATAGTTGTCTGATGAAGACATAAGTTTTCCTTATATAGTAAGCATGAATAAAATATTTTTGTTTGAACATTAAATATGGCATACAGTTTCTTTCTCCTTTCCCTTCCTTCCTTCCTTCCTTCCTTCCTTCCTTCCTTCCTTCCTTCCTTCCCTCCTCTCTGTCTCTCTGTTTCACTCTCTTCTTTCTTACTGAAAAAAAGACCCCTATCTTACACTACTCACGAAAATTAACTCAAAATAGATTAAAAACTTAAATGTAAGATCTGAAACCATGAAGCACCTAGAAGAAAATGTAGGAAAAGGGCTCCTTGACATGTGTCTTGGCAACGATATTTTGGATATAGTACCTAAAGTACAAGCAACAACAACAAAAATAAGCAAATGCAGCTACATCAAACTAAAAAGCTTCTGCACAGCAAAGGAATCAATCAACGAAGTGAAAAAAACCCTGTGGAATGGGAAAAAATATTGGCAAACCATATATCTGTTAAGGGGTTAATATCTAAAATGTATAAATAAGTCATACAACTCAACAGCAAAAAAAAAAAAATCAAATAATCCAATTTAAAATGATTTCACTTGTATGTGGAATCTAAAAACAAAAATAATAAACTCATAGAAAAAGATAGATTTATGGTTACTAGAGGCAGGGTTTGGGGGGAGAGGGAATTGGAGAAAGGTGGTCAAAAGGTACGAAATTCCAGTTACAAGGTAAATAAGTACAGTTGACCCTTGAATAGCACGGGTTTGAACAGTGAGGGTCCACTTATATGCAGATATTTTTCAATAAATATAGTACCTATATTTTCATTTTACAGATCTTTAAATTAACTATGTATGGGGAAAGTTTGTGTTCAGAGACCACAGTATGGAGAACAGAAAGAACCAGGGTTTGACTGCTGATTCCATCCAAACTATTTCAGCTTCCTGCCCTTGGGTGAGTCTTTTATCAGTTCATTTGTTTTACTTCAGAGATAGCAGTATGTGGTTTTTTGACTACATGGCAGTTGATCCCTAACCTCCACATTGTTCAAGTGTCAACTATACTAGGGATGTAATGTACAGCATGATGACAATAGTTAGCACTGCCCTATGATATACATGAAACTCCTAAGAGTTCTCATCACGAGGAAATTTTTTTTCTCTTTTTTCTTTCTCTCTCTCCTTTTTGTATCGATATGAGATGATGGAAGCTAACTAAACTTATTGTGGCAGTCATTCTGTAATATATGTAAGTCAAACCATTATGCTGTACACCTTAAATTTATACAGTGATGCATGTCAATTGTATCTCAATAAAACTGGGAAAAATTAAGACAAACACACTGAAAAAAAAATGGGATTTTGAAATTCCACTCTGGCTGTGTAATTCTGAGCAACAGCGTTTTTTTGGTGTCCAGTGTGCCAGCCTATCATTCTAAAAGGAAAAACGGTTAACTGAGTGTGAAACTTAAATGAGATAATACTGCATATAAGAATGCATGTATGGGATAATATAGGCACACATTAAAGTGCTAAAAAAAAAAAGGAGGTAGTTTCTTTACTCTTACCTTTAGGCTGTTCATAGCTGGTAGCTGGAAAACCAAGCTCTAGGACTGTATGTAAAATATGATAAAATAATTTATGAATGAGCACCTAGTGAAATTCTAATTTTAGTTTATTCACTATTCACTCACTCCTGCTACTACACTTCTGTCAATGACCTTGTATCATGATGTGCATAACAATCAATTATCCTTAGTTAATAAGAATTCTTTCTCCAGAATAGAATATAGACCTGTACAGGGCAGACACCTTGGCTTTAAAGTCTTTATATTCTTAGAATACAGTCCACAGCCAGGTGCATAGAGTAGGTTCAATGCATAGTTTTGAAGTGTGAACATGAATGAACAAGTAAATTTTTGTGACATTAACGTTAGTGTTTGTAGACCATTTTCTTTTTTGTGAATCGTTTTCAGACTTAATTATAAACTATGCATTTATATATATGTGTGTGTATGTATACAACTGTATATATTTTGTCTGCATCATATATACAAAAGCTATGCACAATCTGCTCAATATATTTATGATTGTACCTGTACTTTTAGCAGAAGACTTAAAGCAAGCAGTGATACATGTCATAAGTAGTTTAATAGCTAGAAAAAGATAGTAATACATACTATGACAATGACAATCATCTATAAAGCAAAGCAGAAAAAATTGTCTATTCCTGAGGGGAAATAACTGAACAGATCATTTAAAGGGTCAGTTTGTCTTACATCTTGTAACCATTTTACCTTTTGGGAAATTTTTTCTAGGTGAATTTCAACTTCTCCAGAGGTGTTGATACAAATGCAGCAAGTAGTATGAGAAATAGCACAAACAACTCCTTGTTTAGCCAGCATAGAATCTAAGGCAACCCTGTTATCTAATATTACTTGGGCTAAGGAGTTTAGGCACGTCTGTTGTGCTGCAATGCTTTAGGTATCTTGGTGTCCTGCTAACATGGATCTCTTGACTCTGTAATGAAGAGAAAAAGGAGGTTAATCTGTTTCCTTATATACAGACAATGCATAATATAAACCCAATAAAAATAAACCTTCTATTTTCTAGCTATGAAGACATTTATGTGCCCATCCTTGGGAAGGTGTGTCAATTTCAGTATCACATGTGAAGGCAAAATTTGGGGAAGTGCAGTGACCCCTCACAGAGTGCTCTTATTGGAAGTTTTGTCAACACATCAAACCATGGGTCATTTCTCTTGCAAGCTTTCCAAAAGTCCTTTGTGTGGTATTTAACACGTGGGAGTTGCTGGCATAATTTACTCACGTTTTACTCTTTAAGACTTTATTCAGTTTAAGTCAGGGAAAGAACAAAGTAGTCTGGGGTTATTGTGCTTGGTCTCTAAGGATTGAGGATGGTATCAGACAAGGACTGGACATGTTAATCTGTTGAAAAATTTGAACTTGTAAAGTTAGGGAGGTTGGTCTAGGTGGATGGTAACATTAGGAAGACCTGAAAATTTGGTGACAGGTATTACGTGAGCCTTATATTGACCTGGGAATTTGATGACAGATCCAACAGTTGGTTAGACTGCCCTCAGTAGCTATACTTTGTGACAATGTTACTAAAGAATCTTCTTTCCGTCCTGTATATTGGGGCAAGAGTTAGCTAGAAGTAAAACAATAGCTTTCAATTTTGATAGGGAGACAAACATTTGATAAACAATTCAACTGAGCTAGTAGGATGGATCATACAGGCCTGGCCCAGATTCTTGGATTACAGCTGTCTACTACTGCTGTCACCTTCTTCTCATCTTGTGATCCTTAAAAAAATTAGGCTACTGAATGTTACGTTTAGAAATATTTAATTCGTAAGCACGTGTTTTTAATTCAATCAAATACAGCTCTTTTACCATCCAGAAGTAGAAACATATATTTGTAACCTACATCAGACATCTAGATAGACATAGAGATCACATAGTTTTCATTTTAAAACTTAGTCATGAATCATGCTTTTCAATATAAAACTCATTTGCTCATAAATAATAGTAAGAATAAGTTTACTTGCTTGAGTTTTCAAAGGCCACCCCCCCCACACCGCCCGCCTTTTTTTTCTTTTACTTTTAGGTTCTACTAATTGAGTCAAAGCCATAGCCTCAGGCAGTGTGGGATGTGGTTACGTTTCAAGGACATGATAAAAGAGTTACAGCTTTAATCTTTCTCCTAGGAATAGTTTTGTTCTCTCAGGGTGAGAAGTTTGAAAAACTGTTTTATCAAGCTAACTTTCTCTAATTGCATACACAAAAACCAGTTTGGGAATGTCAAAAGAGCCCCATCTTGGCCATTTCAGGGTGAGAGAATTATTGTACTTACAAGTATTGGGTCCATCTCAATTGTACATGAATTCTGTTGGAGTTCCAGTGCGTGGCTGGGAGATGGTAGGCTTTAGAAGCACAATTTTCCATTTTCTTTCAGTTTCATTTTACTGTAAAGTACAAATCCTTCCAATTTTAAGCCACGTTAAAAAAGATTAGCCAACTCAGTTCACTCCAAAGTTCCCTCTAGGTCTTTCCTTCCTAGAAATGCCCTCTAGGTTCCTTGCTTAGAAATTCCCCTTAGGTCCTCTGCCTAAGAACTTCCTACGAGGTCCCCTGCTAGGAACTCCCCTCTAGCTCCTCTGCTTAGGAAATTCCCCCTAGGTCCCTTTCACCTAGGAAATATACTGGTACCCCCTTAAGACTCCAAGTCTTAAGATAATAGCTCAAATAAAAGTTTTGGAACATTACCCAATACAAGGAGATCCAGATATCAGGAAAACCTCACTGAAGAATGATGTGATGCTGGGGGTAGGAGGGGCAGGGGTGCTCACAAGGGGCCCACGCTTGGTACCAAAGTAGACCACAGGTGAGTTTTTCTGATAACCAGCAGACTGTATCAAACAATGCCGATGGAAATAATCAATAAGCAATTTATAATAGGAATAGAAAAGAGTTTTATTTGAGCCAAACTGAGGACTATAGCCCAGGAGACTCAGGCTCAAGAAATAGTTGAATTGTGTTCATTAGACTACAAAACGGGGAAGTCTTATAAAGGCAAACCCCCCCCAATTACACATCATTTGTCAAGAATCATAATTGGAGCTGGCAAGAAGTAAGGATGCTTGATAAGTAAGGATTGGTTGGGGTCTGAAATGGTTGCATAGTTACAAGGGGAGAACTTGAGATCATAAGTTTGCAGTTGGCAGCTGGCAGCAGATGTTGTTTTGAGAATAGTTGGTGGTGTCCTTGAGTCTGATTCAGTTCAGAAAATTCAGTTCTCAGTGTTGCAGGACTGTGTCTGAAACCACAGTGGCCACCAGGCTTCATTTTGGATGCCTGGACCACAGTTATTCCATTTGATTTTTAAATGCATTCTTTTCTTTAATGGTTAAAGCAAATGTACAATGTATGTTTTAACAGGCCACAAAACAGGCTGTTCTAGTTAGCATAAAGTTTAAGTTAAATCGTGTATAAGCCAGAATGACTTCCTCATACCTTGATATGGGAAAATTTCTTCCAACCAGTTTTAATGATTACGTATAAAATATGTTGTAATTCCCAGTTCTTCAGATTTTTGTCCTTTATCTTCTAACATCAAGAATAATATTTTATTCAAATTCCAGAAGTTATTGTAAGAAAATCTTAAGGGATGTGCCCAGAGGACTTTTTTTTTTTTACCATAGCATAGCAAAAGATTGGAAATAGTTGAAATTGAGTTAATGATCAAATAAACTATGGTAGCACAATACTATGGAAGACTATGCTTTATTAGAAATACTACTTATGAAGAATTTTTGGTTTTATTTTTATTATTTTTAATTTTGTGGCCGTACTGCGCAGCTTGAGGGGATCTTAGTTCCCCGACAAGGGATCGAACTCATGCCCTTGGCAGTGTGAATGCAGAGTCCTCACCACTGGACTGCCAGGGAATTCCCTGAAGACTTTTTAAAGAGGGTAAAGTATCTGTGTTAAAATCCTAGGGTATAAATGTTAGGAAAATCATATATATATATACATAACAACAAATTGTTAATATTAATGATATTTATTTCTGAGTGAAATTATGAGCAATTTTATTTTTGTCTTTGTAGTCTTCTTAATTTAGAAAATTACATATGAGCACAAAGTTGATATTATAAAAAAAATTATTTGTAGAGCTGTTACTTTTCAAGACGGGATATCTTTCTAAAAGATAAATTTGAACTTTGCTTAGGCTACTAATTATTAAGTAAAATAATCAGAATTTTACAATTCATTAGGTTGAAATAAATTTAGTCTCAGAAAACAAAACAACCAAGATGTTCTTCAGTAGTGGAATGGAAAAATAAACTGTGGTACATCCGGACAATGGAATATTATTCAGGGCTAAAAACAAATGAGCTATCAAGCCATGAAAAGACATGGAGGAAACTTAAATGGAGGTTATTAAGTGGAAAAAAAAAAAACAATCTGAAAAGGCTATATGCTGTATGATTCCAACTATATGGCATTATGCAGAAGAGAAAACTATGGAGACAGTAAAAGTATCAGTGGTTGCCAGAGGTTAGGGGGAAAGGAATGATGAATAGGGAGAGCACAGAGAATTTTTAGAGCAGTGAAATTATTCTGTATGATACTGGTTACTGTATGATAGTGGTTACATGTCATTATGTATTTGTCAAAACCTGTTCAGTATGCAACACCAAGGATCAATCTTAATGTAAACTATGGCCTTTGGGTGATTATAATGTGTCAATGTAGGTTTCTGGATTGTAACAAATGTGCCCCGCTGGTGGTGGAGGTTGAGGGTGGGCAACGCAGCAACACAGTGGATGCGTGGGAGAAGGGGGTATATGGGAACTCATTCTTTTCTGCTCAGTTTTGCTGTGAATCTAAAACGGCTCTAAAGACTTGTTTATTAAAAAAAACAAAAAACAAAATTAAAAATCAGTGAATGATTTTCAGTACCCTTACTTTCAATGAATTCTATTTGGTGCTTTCTTTTGAGTGTTCTGTTTATTTTGTTTTTAGCCTGCTCTGAAAAATGCTAGGTTGAGAAAACATCATTTCACAGTTGCCTCTTAGATATTCAAGAATGTGTTCCTCCCAGCTGAGATATTTGACCTTTAGCCTCTCTGTGTTGGAATATAAGAATGGAAAGCACAAGTGTCCCAGTGAATCAAGTAAACATCTTATAAGAAAATCGGTTGAGAAAATTTTGGCATGACTTTTGGAGTGTTCTGGGTGGTTTGAAATGCATATGTGGAATGACTAATGTATAAACTGCCCACGTTGCTATGAGTGGGCTAAATTTGACACCAATGAGTGTGCTTTCCTGTTGTCTTTGAAATTCAGCATCTATTCACCCTTCTTCTGGAGATGATATCCTGATTGTCCTGTGGAGAACTTCCCCTCATGTGGGGCTCTACCCCGACCCAGTTCAGGCAGCAGGAGACTTAGACCTAGTCTAATAAGAGCATGCCAGGCCCTGGCCACAGTGATCAGCTCAGAGCTAATGGCAAGGATTTTCTTAAGTGATTGGAATGAGGGATGTGTGTGTGTGTGTGTGTGTGTGTGTGTGTGTGTGTGTGTGTGCCACTGGCTTGGTGACCTAGGGTAAGTCACTCATTCTTTCTGAGTCTCAGTCTTCCCCTGTAAAATGGGGCCAAGAATGCTCCCTATCTCATGGATTGTTATGGGGATTGAATGGGTTAATATTTGTAAAGCCTGGCATGATGTTTGTCTCCTTGGTGTTTTCACTTGGGCATGTGATGGGCATCTCAAATTTAACACTCTCCAAATGAATTCTTCTTTCATTGTCTTCCGCAGCTCAGTGAATGACATCTCCAGCCTTCCTGCTGCTCAAGCCAAGAATCCCTGGAGTTGTCTTTGACCTCTCTCTTTTTCTCTCTCTGTCTTTTTTTTTTTCCGCCCCCCGCTGCGCTGCAAGGCATGTGGGATCTTAGTTCCCTGACCAGGGATCAAACCTGTGACCCCTGCAGTGGAAGTGCAGAGTCTTAACCACTGGACTGCCAAGGAAGTCCCTCTCTTAGTTTCTTTACTCCATAAACAACTCTCAGTTCTGCCTTCAAAATATATCCACAATTCAGCCAACATCCGCTGAAGTCAACGTGGTTCAAGCCACCATCATCTCCCGTCTGGATTACGGCACCATAGCCTCCTAAACGTTCTCCCTGCTTCTGCTCTCACCCACATTAGTTTATTCTCAACAAACTGCCAGAGTAAGCCTGATAAAACCAAGTCAGATAATGTCACTCTTCTGCACCGTGAGTGTCCATCTATGCTTCCTACCCCCTACACATGCCATCACATCTCCAGCCTCTTTTCCCACTTCCTCCCATCTTGCTCTCTCTGCACCTAGCACCTCTTATCTGCCCTTGCTCTTTTCTTCCCTCTGCTGGGACCCTGTTTCCCCCCATATCATGTGGCTACCCCACCTTCCTCAGATCCTTACTCAAATGCCATCTTCTCAGTGAGATTTTCCTTCATCCTTATTCCAATGTTGCAATCCTCCCTCCCACCTCCCTTGTCCTTATCTCATTCCCTGGTTATTTTGTTTCTTAGCTCTCATCGTTACCTCACATGCCCTATGGTTTACTTACATATTTTGTCCATTATATGTCTGCCCCCTCCCATTAGAATATAAGTTCCATAAGGATTGAATTTTTTAAACTGCTGTATACCCAGTACCTCAAACAGTTCATGGAAATGCCTTCAATGTATACAGTGATGTATGTCAATTATTTCTCAATAAAACTGGGGAAAAGAGGTTAAAAAAATGAAACAGTTCATGGAACATAGTAGCTGCTCGGTGAATATTTAATGCATGAATGGATGAATATATGAATGAATGAAGAAAGATTTGCATTGAAGTGTGATATTCATCAACACACAGTTTTGTAGTGTCTACTACGTGTCAGAGACTTGCTAGTCATTGGGATCGTACCTGAGAAAAAGACTGCTTCGAATTAAAGTCTAGTGTAGGGCAAGAGGAATGAGGAAACTGACCAACAACAAACAAATGAACAGAAAAAACAACTGGGAAGTATAGGGTGCATGTGGAAACTCATGACAGGAATGAGAGAGCTTGTAAAATGTTCTAGACATGGGGTGTGTAAGCTGTCAGCTGAAAGTTCAGGAAAGAACAAGGAAGTAGATGAAGGAGCTGGAATGTGGGGCGAGCTGAGAAGTTGCCAAATCTGTTAGGCTAAGGTCAGCCCTAACTGAGGAAGTGGCTGTGTCGATTTATCATAACAAGCAAGTCGGGGCACTACAAGAAGAGCAGACAGCTCAAGTGAATTAAAAGCGATCCAAGGCATTCTGCCAAATTCTACTAAATCTGTTTCATTGAAAATACAGAATAAAGAGTGAATGACGTGGCTTTGTTATGTTTCAAGATATGGGAGGAGAAATCGTGCAGCTTTCCTTTTCACAAGACTACGAGAAGAAGAAAAAACCAGATGACAGGCTGTGCTGTGTTTGACATCAATGAGTGGGCGTTTCTGTTGTTTTCGATATTCAGCATCTATTCACCCTTCTTCTGATTTGAAAACACGTTAGGGAGACAAACGCCTTCCTAGGGAAATAAGTCCACCCTGAGCTTCCGGGTGATGCTCAGAGCCTCATGGCTGCCGTGGATGCATGCCAAAGAACGTGCTTCCAGAAGTTCTCACGCTGGACCACAAATCCTCTGTGAAAACAAGTTGAGTTTGTCAACTCTGGGCCAGCAGAGTGGAAACCTATTAACTATCTGCTGCCTAAGGACGTAGAGGTAGGGTTGGTAGGACAGGCTTGAAATGAGATTGTCTAGGTTCAAAACCCTTCTTGATTAACTAACTTTGGCCAGATTGCTTACCTTTCTTTTTTTTTTTTTTTTT
>NW_006790988.1:633482-638918 GCF_000442215.2 Lipotes vexillifer
GAGGACAGGCTTCGGACGCGCAGGCCCAGCGGCCACGGCTCACGGGCCCAGCCACTCCGCGGCATGCGGGATCTTCCCGGACCGGGGCACGAACCTGTGTCCGCTGCATCGCCAGGCGGACTCTCAACCACTGCGCCACCAGGGAAGCCCCAAATTGCTTCGCTTTCTAAGCTTCCGATTCCTCATCTGCAATATGGGATTAATAAAATATTTACATGATGACAATATTGTAGGCTATTGTACACAAAGTATTCGACACTACTTGATGTTAGTAATTATTACTGAAGGAGGAAAAAGAAGAATTATGTAATTAATCATAGCCTCTCCACTCCCCTCCCTTCAACACTGCACTTTACTTCTCAGATGAACAACAAATGCCCACTAATGGGTGGGTTTTAGCTGGTGAATCTGATGGAGAGGGAGTTGTTCATTCTGCAGGCATTGCTTGAGTGCCAACTGCATACTAGGCATTGTCCTGGTGCTAGGACAAAACATAAGCTCTTGTGGAGCTGGGCTTCTGGTGATAGGTGTGGGGAGAGGAGGAAGCCCCTTTTCTAGAGGCTGTACCATGGGGAAGTTGGCTGCTCTTTGCTTTATGGGTACACTCCCAGGTTCTTACAGCCAGCCTGAACACTGGGAGAGTACTGGATAAGATGCTCAGCTCAAAGAGCTACCTAGGGATGGAGAGTTGGGATTTGAGCCTGGGCTTAGTGTTTTGGGAAAGGATATATGGCCTGGCAGAGACCACATTTGCACAGTGAGGAGGAAAGAGCAGAAATTCAAATATATATATATATAATATTATATATTATAACTACTTTTAAAGCTGTCAGAGATTAGAAAAAAAGGCTGGAAGGAGAAATACCAAAATGCTAATGGTACTTGGGTTAGGGTTTTGGAATGGGAGTAGAGGCAATGTTCTTCTTTTCTCTATTTCCAATTTTTTAAATGTGATTGTATTAATTGCATGATTTAAAAATGACTAATGAAGCTGACCAAGGTAAAAAAGAGCTTGAAACCCACATTCTAGGACCAGCCCTTCCACTAACCAGGTGTGTGGCCTGGGGGTGGTCCCTCCTCTGGTGCCCCAGACATCCCATCATCTGCCCCCAGTTCGCCCTACAGTTCTGTTTCCATGTCTCTCTCCCTTTTGCAAACCTTCCTTGCCCTTCCACAGCCTCATCTAGTGTCACTGTCTCTCCAAAGCCTTCCGAAAATCTACTCTGACTCACCGCCATCCCTCCTGTCCTCACGCAGCTCCCCCATTATTAGTGCTTCTTTGTTGAATACTTGCTCAGGGGTCACAGCTATTCTCTCTATATGTTACCTGATTCAATGCTCAAAATAATTCAGTGATGCACGCAGATATTTTTAAGCCGACTCTACAGAAGAGGAACTTGTCCTTCAGAGAAGTTTTGTTACTTGTCCATGTGGCAGGGATTGCTCAGGTCTACCTGATCAGAGAGGCTGTGTTCTTTTTTTCTTTTTTTTAAATTCACTTTTTGATCATTATTTCTATTGTTATAACATTATGGTTGAAGAATATGGGCAATTAAATTTCCACTTCGGGAAATACGTTGAGGCTTTTTTATTGAAATACAGTTGATTTACAATTTTGTGTTAGTTTCAGGTGTATAACAAACTGATTCAGTTATATATATGTATTTTTTTCAGATTATTTTCCATTATAGGTTATTACCAGGTATTGAATATTGTTCCCTGTGTTAATGGTTAGTCCTCATTGCTTATCTATTATATATATATGTAAGTATGTATCTGTTAATCTGTAACAGTATGTATCTGTTAATCCCATACTCCTAATTCATCTCTCCCCCCTCCCTTTCCCCTTTGGTAACCATAAGTTTTGTCTTCTATGTCTTAATTCCTGCAGACCTAGTCTCAAGCAAACCCTGGTCTAGTTGGAGAGGACACCTTGAAGAAATTCTCTGGTCTGGGTGATCCACACCAGAGCTTTTGGGTTCTGTATCGTCCCAGGAGATCCACTGGCGTCTGTGTTCTTCTGCTAGGGAAGTGTACAACTTGGAGTCCTAACTCAGTTTGGGAGCTCAGTGGGGTGAGGAAAGGCTTTCTGAGGAAGTCACATTGAAGGAGCTCAGCAGGGGTTGGGTAGGGGTGGGGAGGTAACGGCATCTGTGAAGGCCCAGCATCAGGGAAGAGCTTCGGTTGGTTGGAGACAGAGAGAAGGGCCCCAGGACTGGAGTGCCATAGGGGCTGGGGGGCAAGGTGCCCCTGGAGGCTGGAGCCTGCCATGCCTGCTTTCTGTGTCTAGAGCAAGCGGGGAGTTGGGGTGGGTAAAGTAACCAGAGTTAGGTTTCAAAAGCTACATCTTCACAAAGTGTGGCTTAAAAGAAGGAAACCCTCGCTGACTGGCTTCTCTTTAGCTTCCTGACCCCTTAACAACACCCTGGGAACCTCTAATGCCCCCACCCCATCCTCCCTCCTGGTCTCCTGAGCTGCACTGGCCCCACCCACTCTCAGCAGGTGACTTTCTCTATTCACTGAGAAGCAGTCAGAAGCGACCGGCCATCATCAAAAAATCTAGAAACAATAAATGCTGGAGAAGGTGTGGAGAAAAGGGAACCCTCTTGCACTGCTGGTGGGAATGTGAATTGGTACAGCCACTATGGAGAACAGTATGGAGGTTCCTTAAAAACTACAAATAGAACTACCATATGACCCAGCAATCCCACTACTGGGCATATACCCTGAGAAAACCATAATTCAAAAAGAGTCATGTACCAAAATGTTCATTGCAGCTCTATTTACAATAGCCCGGAGATGGAAACAACCTAAGTGTCCATCATCAAATGAATGGATAAAGAAGATGTGGCACATATATACAATGCAATATTACTCAACCATAAAATGAAACGAAATTGAGCTATTTGTAATGAGATGGATGGACCTAGAGTCTATCATACAGAGTGAAGTAAGTCAGAAAGAGAAAGACAAATACCGTATGCTAACACATATATATGGAATTTAAGAAAAAAAATGTCATGAAGAACCTAGGGGTAAGACAGGAATAAAGACACAGACCTACTAGAGAATGGACTTGAGGATATGGGGATGGGGAAGGGTAAGCTGTGACAAAGTGAGAGAATGACATGGACATACATACACTACAAAACATAAAATAGATAGCTAGGGGGAAGCAGCCGTATAGCACAGGGAGATCAGCTCGGTGCTTTGTGAGCACCTAGAGGGGTGGGATAGGGAGGGTGGGAGGGAGGGAGACGCAAGAGGGAAAAGATATTGGATCATATGTATATGTATAACTGATTCACTTTGTTATAAAGCAGAAACTAACACACCATTGTAAAGCAATTATATTCCAATAAAGATGTAAAAAAAAGAAGCGACCGTCCACACGTAGTCGCTGTCAGCAAATCCACCAGCCCTCCTCCCCTAAAGCTATGTCCTCCACCTTCCTTCCGTGAAGGCTGGAGCACCTGCCACACCAGCTCGTGCCTGGGATTCCTCTCACCTACATGCGAGCTCTTCCGCTCCAGCAATTTCCCCTTCCCTGCATTATCAGTTGTTGCCTGTCCACTGGGTTACCCTGTCATCCTACAAACATATTATACAGGTCTCTGCTCAATATCATGTCCTCAGTTCCTTTTGACAAAAAAGGCTCTTCCAAAAAAAGTCAACCAACTTACTGAAGCCACCTTCTCTTCTCACATACTCTCATCAACCTACTGGCAGCCTGCTTTGTCCTGGACATTCCTCTAAAACTTCTCTTGCCAACTGCACCAGTAACTCCCAAGTGGCCCTCCCTCTGGTGTCAGGGGTCTCTCTGCCCAGTTCTCTTTGCAGGAGCTCTCCTCATCTTTTTGATCTCTCTACACACATGCCCCATGGTGGAACCCTTTCCTTCTGTGTCCGCAGACACTCTCTACATGATCTCATTTATCCTCTTGGCTTTAAATCTAACTATATGTGAAAGGCTCCCATATTTATGTCTCCAGGGTTGACCCCTTGCCTGAATACCAGATAGTTATACCCAATTAGCTACTCGATGTCTCCTCTTGGGGATCTAATAGGCATCTCAAACTTAACACCTCTAAAACCAAATTCTTTCTTCACGCCTTTTCCCCCAAACCAAATCTATTTCACCCCTAGTTCTCCCTTTGCTATACACGGCAATGCTGTCCTTTCTCTGGTCAGTTACTCAAGCCAAGATTCCTGAAATCATCTTAGACCCCTCTCTGGTAAACCCCACATCCAACTCATCGGTTAACGCCATTGCTTATGCTTTCAAACTACACCAAGAATCCAACTTCCTTTTTTCTTTGCTGCTTTTGTTACTACTCTCCTGGTTAAAGTCATCATAACTGGTCTCCATCTTTCTATCCTTGCTTTCTCACAATTTATTCTCAATGCAGAAGCCAGATTGAGCCTTTAAAATGTCATGCCTGATCAAGTCGCTCAGTGACCTTGAATAAGTTAAAAATAAAATTCACAGTCCAAAAAGTCCTATCTTGTCCTACAGGGCCATGGGTGACCTGGCCTCCTCCTACCCTCTGAACTTCTCTCCTGCTCTGCCTCCCTCACTCTTGCATCCCAGCCCTAATGGCATCCTTGCTGCTCCTGGAACAGGCCAAGGGCTTTTCTGCCTCAGGGTATTTGCACCTGCTCTCCCTTCTGTCTGGAAATTGTTTGCCCCAGGAAGTCTCTTGGCTTGATCTTCCACTTGCCTTAGGTCTCTGTTGAAATGTCACAGATGCTCCTAGTGCTAGGAAACCTCGAGAGAGGCGATGCAGGGGGCATCTGGGAAAAGCTACTGGATTATTTGTTGAACCACTACTTTGAGCAGGGGGCATCTGGGAAAAGCTACTGGATTATTTGTTGAACCACTACTTTGAGTACTTACGGCATGACAGACACTTCCAAGCAACACCTCATGGATTACAAAACTGCATCCCCTCCACAGCCTCAGGAAGCAGGTAGGAATAGCTAACACTTAGTGAGTGCTTACCATGTGCCAGGCTAAACACTTTGTAAATATGAGCTCATTTAATCCTCATAACAGCCCCATGAAGCGAGTACTGCTATGGTGTCCATTTCACATCTGAAGCACAGAGAGGTCAAGTAACTTACCCCACATCACCCAGCCAGAGCTCAGTTTGAACCCATAGCTTAATCTGATGCCGACGGAGAGAAGGCATTAGGCTTAAGTAGAGCCTTTACAGGGGGCTGAGCAGGTATTCCTCAACGTTATAAGTAGAGGTAGAGCTTTCCTTTGCGGGCAGAAGGCATTGCATGTACACAGGTACGGAGGCAGACAGTCGCCTTGACACTGTCCAGGGAGCAGGTGTGGGTAAAGTGTAAAGTGCGGCTTGATAAAGGGAGCCGACTGAGGAGTATAAGGCTGTACTCTGTGTGTTCTTTTTTTTTTTTTTTTTTTTTTTT
>NW_006790988.1:639060-647826 GCF_000442215.2 Lipotes vexillifer
CCGGGGCCCGAACCCGCGTCTCCTGCATCGGCAGGCGGACTCTCAAGCACTCAAGCACTGGGGAAGCCCTCTGTCTGTTCTTTGAGTGCCTGTCAAGTAAGGTCAAAGAGGTGGCTCTCTGCTCAGGAGTCGGGAAGTGAACGGCTGTAGTAGGTGCTGAAGGCTTTTTTTTTTTTTTTTAACATCTTCATTGGAGTATAATTGCCTTACAATGGTGTGTTAGTTTCTGCTTTATAACAAAGTGAATCAGTTATACATATACATATTATCCAATACCTTTTCCCTCTTGCGTCTCCCTCCCTCCCACCCTCCCTATCCCACCCCTCTAGGTGGTCACGAAGGCTTTTTAAGACCTTGAAATCCTTGTTGGTCGAGCGACCGCGATCGAAGAACTTTGAAGGAGGGGATGGGGGTGGGAAAGGAAGCGGAGAAAAGGCAAGTGAGAGATAAAGGGGAAGTGCAGTTGCAGAACCGAGCTAGCTCTCTCCTCCCTGCCTGCGCAGCCTCCAGCAGCCTCTTTTCCAACTTCTCCCGGGCGACCCGCGTTGGACCCCATGGCCGACTCCAGACCCAAGAAAGCCAAGATCTGTCTCTGCATATTTCTGTGTCTTCTGGTGGCGGGGGTCATCGCGGTGGTGGTCGGAGTCCGGATGTGGCGCCACTCGTCCGAGCACAAGAAGTGGAACGGGACGGGCAGCACTGCCCATTTTCAAGAAATCGCCCTGGAGCGATGCTACAACTACACGCAGTTGGTGCAGCCGGAGCTCAGGTGAGTCGGCGTCTTTGGCGCATGGAGGGGCATCGCGCGCGGTGGTGGCTGGGCACAGCTGGGCACAGCCGGGCACAGCCGCACAGTGCGCTCAGAGTAGCTGTCTGGATTGCCTGAAACAAAGCATCGACTGTTCCGAGTCAGCTGAGAGCCCGCGGGGCAGTGCTGACTCCGCGGGGAGTAGGGAGTCCGGGCTCGCGAGTCCGAGCGCCAGTCCCCAGAGGTGCAGGCGGGCGGTGGCGAGCGCGCTGCTCCTTGGCCCTTGCGCTCAACTGGTGGACACTTGTCAGAGACTCCCGGAGCCCGGCCCAATTTGGGACCGCAGTCCCACTCGGCCAAGTAGTCAGGGAGTTGCTGGCGTTTCCTACATTTCATGGGGTTTGCGTTCGCCATCTCTGACCCAAAAGTGCCCCGGACAGTTACAGACACCTGGTGAAGTGGCTTGCGGAGCCTGAGGTGGGAGGACGGTGTCTGAAGGGCCCGATCACTGAAGTTAGTTTCATTCATTACTGTAAAACAGCATCCCGATTCTTTTTGTGCGCCCTGAAATGAATGTGACCACAGCATCCAATAACAAAGCAAAACAAAGCGGTAAAAACTTAAAAAGATTTTAAAGATAAAACACACGGTAAAGCGCATCTGCTTAATGATTCCGTTCAGACCCTAGAAGCACCACCCACATCAGTCTACGGACCTTTCCGGAAGGTTCCTCGGGCCCTCTCCCAGCTAGCTTCTAATCTCTCCCCATAGTGAAACGCTTTCTTGACTTCCATTCTCAGGGCTTGGTTTCACCCGGAAAACTCATTTTCCGAAATTGTACATAAAGCAGAATAAGCTGAGAAGTAAAAAGTTGCTTCTCAGGCTGCCAAAGGCGGGCAGGGGAGCCGCGATTTTCATCTGTGTGCCTGAGATCAGTTCCGCCTCCAAACACCCGCGATCCCAGGGGATGAGCCCTGAGACGCACCAAGGAATTCCTAAATTTTATGTTTGTATCTCTTTTCTCTGACCCTAAAAATCTTGGTTCCTAATAACATTAATATAATTATGTATTCGCTTTCATATATACAAATAATTATATGTATGTGTTTTTATTAATATTATTATTACTAACAAAATATCTAAATGTCTTTATGGTTCTTTTTGTCCTTAGGATATAGGATACATCCACTAGTGATGAATAGTGATGTATAGAGCATGTACCACTGTCTGACCCCTTATTAAAAGGATCCTTCTGGCTGCTGGGTTGAAAATAGATGGTAGTGGGGCAAGGACAGGAGCATGGAGGCCATGGAGTTCTTGTAGCAGTTCAGGTGAGAGGTGATTGCGACTTTGTTAGTGATGGATGGTGATGAGAAGGGGAAATATTTTGGATACATTTTGAAAGTAGATTCCATGTGATTTGCTATGGACTTCTGTATGGGATGTTAGAGAAAAAGAAGAAACAAGATTTGTGGGCTGAGTTACCAGAAAAATGAATTTCCATTTATCAAAAAGGGAACGACTGGGATGAAGCAAGTTGGGAAAGGAACCACTGGTCTGGCTTTGTACATATTAGTTTTGCAATGTCCATTGTCATTCAAGAGCAGATATTGAATAGGAAGCTGGTTTCTATGAGTCTAGGGTACTAGGGAGAGGTCTGGGCTGGAGATATAAATGTGGAAGTCAGCTGTGCATAGAAATTCAAGCAGATGTTTTATAAGGAGGAAGTGTTAATTGTCTTATTCAAGTGATTCCGACTGGTTAAGTAAGATGAAAAGTGAAAATTGACCAATGGATTGATGACTTTGACAAGATCAGTTTTAGAAGAGTGGTCGTGGTGAAAGCCTGTCTGGAATAGATTCAAGAAAAAGATGGGAAGAGAGAAATTGGAGACTGTACATAGACCGCTCTCGCCAGGGGTCTTACTGGAAAGGAGAGCAGAAATAGTGTGCTGGTTGGATGGATAAAGAGGGATTCAAGATGGAAGAAATTGGGCTTTGAGAGCCAGCTTCTTTAAAGTCGACTGAGAAGTTATGTAAGTAAAGAATGTTTCCTGGGCTTCCCTGGTGGTGCAGTGGTTAGGAATCTGCCTGCCAGGGCAGCGGACATGGGTTCGATCCCTGGTCCTGGCAGATCCCACATGTTGCGGAGCAACTAAGCCTGTGTGCCACAACTACTGAGCCTGCGTGCCACAGCTACTGAAGCCCGCGTGCCTAGAGCCCTTGCTCCTCAGCAAGAGAAGCCACCGCAGTGAGAAGCTCGTGCACCGCAAGGAAGAGTAGTTCCTGCTTGCAGCAACTAGAGAAAGCCTAACTAGAGAAAGCCTGCATGTGACAATGAAGACCCACTGCAGCCAAAAATAAAATAAGTAAGTTTATATATATATATATAAAGAATGCTTCTAGATTTCTACAGTTTCCTCAGATCTTTGACAATTGTCCTACCAATGTAAAATTCAGCAACATTTTTAAAGTGACTCACCTGGGTAATTTTTACCAAAAAATTCAACTTGGTTTTCATAGAAAACATGTTTTTTTCTTTTTCCGCATATCCAATTTATTTATGAACAATTTAATGAAAGCATATAATTAAAGCAAAAACAACAAGCATAAACATATCCAAGAATAGGTAAATAAACAACCAAGTGAGTGAAAATGAAAGTCCTTGGGGATACTAGAGAGTAGCCTATTAATTGTGTAGAAGATAGGCAACTTGTACAGAGAGAACAGAAAGTGGTTCAGTTAAATACTGGTCAGTTAAGAGATTTTTTGCAATAAATGAATTTAGAAGTGGTCATGCATTTTTTTTTTTGCCATTAAAGATCTATTTCTTGTCTTAGACCTAGACAAGGTTAGAAAACAACCAGGACAAAATTTTCTTTAAATGAGCTGTGGTGGAAAGAACAGATGCAAGATGGTGAGAAGAAAACAGGAAACTGAATGAGAGATGAATCAAGAATTGTTTCCCTGTGTGTGTGTGTGTGTGTGTGTGTGTGTGTGTTTGTGTGTGTGTGTTTCAAAGACTAAGGGCTTGGAAGGGAAGGATTGATTATATCCACGAGTTTTCATAGTTGATATGAGTCGGGAACGGGGGCTCATCTTTTTCAAAAAAATATCACCAGTAAATACCTGCTCTGGAAGCAGGGGGATGATGAGAATCTTGTTATTAAAGACAAAAAATAAAGTGAAAACTGAGGTCAGAAGCTTGAAGAATAAATAGAGCATGAGAATGACATTCTTTTTTCTTCCAATGACATTTTTTTCTAATTATAAAAGTAAAACATGCCCATTTTAGAATACTTGGAAAAATATTTTTAAAATATAGTGAAGAATACAAAATCACTTAACCCCCCAAGTGGAATTCTAAATAGTGGGGTATACCACAATTATTAAAAAAAAAAAAGTAAGGAGCTTCACAAAAGGAAGCTATATACCTGCTTAAATGAATGGCTTCAGCTTAGTAGCTTTATAGACATAATTCAAATTTCTTCCATAATGAGTCATTTCAAGAATTGCTAATTCTAGTTCTCCACTTCTTACCTGCTGTGTCAAACATGACATATCCACATAGCAGAAAGCTGCCTACATCTTTAGTCTTTGGATGTTTTGAAGCAATTAGTAAAGCTTGATTTGAAGAGATATTAACAATTCCCCCAATGCAGTTACTTGGCCATGGTCCATATTTGTCTTGATATAGTTCAAAGGTTTGTTTTCTCTTATTATGACTAGCAAGCAAATGTTATAAAGTCATTTCTGGTTTTGGTACCTCATGGTGTAAATATTGTGAAATTCATAATAAAATTGCTTCCTGCATTATCTTGGTTTCTAGGAGTAAACATCTGTTTATGAATTAAGTTGTCTAGAGCAGTAATGAAATCTCCTTGGGGATTCTTTAAGAGTAAAGAAGGACGGAAGACATACAGTTGAAACTGGGAGAGATTTAAAACTACAACGGACTATGTGAGGCTTAGATGAAAGACAAGTAATTGCATTTTGGGGATCTGCTTTCATGTTTTAATACTTCTTGGTAAAAATTTTAAAAGATGCTTTGGAAACCAAGGTTATGAACATATCCCCCCCCCCCTCTTTTTTTTTTTTTTTTTTTTTTTTTTTTTTTTTTGGCGGTATGCGAGCCTCTCACTGTTGTGGCCTCTCCCACTGCGGAGCAACAGGCTGGCTCCAGACGCGCAGGCTCAGCGGCCATGGCTCACGGGCCCAGCCGCTCTGCGGGATGTGGGATCTTCCTGGACCGGGGCACGAACCCGTGTCCTCTGCATCGGCAGGCAGACTCCCAACCACAGTGCCACCAGGGAAGCCCGAACATATCCCTTTACAGCTAAAAATTGTACTTTTTGTATTTGACGGGTCTAGTTTTCTTCATTCTTCCCATTCAAGGGACTACTTTCTCCTTCAATATTCCTTATTCCCCAGGTCATATCTCCTCTCCATTCTTTTCTTAAAAAATTAAACATGTTAAGTTATGAAAATGTTAAATGCACTGAAATATTCATAGAACAATGTTACAGCTAGCCATTTACACATCGTGCAGAATTAACAGACAATAAAACTTTTGTCATATTTCTGTCAGATCTTTTATTCCCTAGTTTTTAAAGAAATAACATGCTATAGATAAAAATCAAAATACCTCCCCCCTCAATTTTCTTTTCTTCTTTCTCAGAGGCAAATACTACTTGTTTCACTTGTATCTTTCTAGAAATGTTCTCTGACTATATAAGTGTATATTCATATATTCTTTTTTTTCTATACACATCCTCTCTTCTGTCTCACTTTTTTTCACTTAACAGTTTATCTTGATTATCAGTGTAGTTCTGTCTCATTCTAATAATATTCCTCTGTATAGATTTACCATATTCTAGACTTGTACTCATGGACATTTAGGTTGTTTTAAAACTTTTGCAATATATTGCAAACCATGCTGCAATAAAATACTTGGAGATGTAAGATAGAATCCTAGAAGCAGAATCACTAAGTCAAAAAATATACCATTTTACATTTTGAAAACATAGCCAGATTTCTCTTTATAAGGCAATTCTCTTCATGAGGCAATGAGAGTTTATTTCCTCATACGTTCACTACACAGGATGTTTTCAAACTTTCTGATTTTTGCCAATCTAATAAGGGAAGATGTTACTGAATTTTAATTTTAATTTGTATTTATTTTGTGTTTTTGCCCTGTAGAATAACCTTTGCTTTTTCCACTTACCAATATGTTTTGGTGATTTTGATTACATTATTTTAGAGATTTATTCATGTTGCTATATGAGCACTCGTTCATTAATTTTAACTGCTGTATAGTACCCTGCTGAATGACTGTAACCTACACTTATTAACAGATTCCCTTATTCTCAGTTTTTGCTGACATAAACAATGCTAAAGCATACATGTCTACTTGCGCTTATGATTTTTTTCTAAGATGTTTACCTAGAGGCAGAATTCCAAATTCATAGAGTATGTCATTTTCACCTTTACTGGGTGTATTAATTTGCTAGAGCTGCCATAACCAAGTACCACAAACTGGGTGGCTTAAACAGTGGGAACTTATCGTCTCACAGTTCTGGAGGCCAGAAGTCTGAAATCAAGGTGTCAGAAGTGTTGGCTCCTTCTGAGGGCTGTGAAGAAGACTCTGCTACCTGACCCTCTCATTTCTAGAAGCCTCGGTCATTCCTTGCCTAGCAGATGATGTTCTCTCTGTGTCTTCACGTGTTCTTCCTTCTGTGTGTGTCTGTCTCTGGGTCCAAGACTCCTCCCTTTCCAAGGACACTGGTCATATTGGATTAAAGGTCACCCTTACTCTCATCTTAACTTGATCTTCTGCAAAGATCTTATTTCCAAATAAGGTCACATTCTGAGGGACTGGGAGTTAAGACCACCATCTTCTAGGGGACACAATTTAGCCCATAACAATGGGTGTACCAATTAAGATGCTTTTGGCTGCAAGTAAAAGAATACTCAACTATAAGAGGTTGAAAGCAAGAGATTTTTTATATATACACATGACAAGGTATCAGAAGTGGGGTGGTCCTTGGTAGATTCAGCAGCTCACTGATGGCCCAGGACCTTTCACTCCTCCATCTCCCTAGGGTGGCTTTCATCCTTGAGCTTCTTGTCACAAGATGGCATCTGCAGTTCCAGGCATTATGTCCTTAGAGAGTGATACCCAGGAACATAGAGTAGGAAGATGGGCAAGAGTGCCCTCCTTGCAAGTCTCTTTATCAGGGAATAGCATCTTTCCCAGAAGCCCTTCCTCAACTGCCTCTGCGCTTCCCCTTGAATCTCGTTGGCCAGAATTGGCTCACATGGCTGCCCAAACTGTAGAGGAGGCTTGCGAAGTGAGTATTTGATATTTGGAATCACTATGATAGGAGACATGCTTTGCCAGTAGGGAAGAGGGGTGAGGAATATCTATTTGGGTTGGGAAGCAACAGTGTCTGCCGCATTACATATGGCCAGACAGGTCTCCAACTTTGTGGTATCAACGTCCTTTCACAAAAGCAGTGTGAATTTACTTGTTACTGTACATCCTCACTGGCACTTGGAATTGTCAAACAATTTTGCTCATCTCTTTGTGGCTCTAATTTTTGGTTCCCTGATTACTAACATAATTGATCATTTTTCAATGCGTTTATTGGTATTCTGGTTTCTTCTGTGAAATGCCTATTTTTGTCTTTTGCCTGTTTTTGTATTGAATTGTTTTTCTTCTTTATACGTTCAGGATTCTAATTTTTTGTCAGTTATATGGATTGCAAATATGTTCTCCCAATCTGTGGTTTGACTCTTGACTTTATTTACTGGCTCTTTTGTCTTACTAAAGATTTTAATGTAATCATATTTATCTTTTTTTTTTTGTGGTACGCGGGCCTCTCAGTGTTGTGGCCCCTCCTGCAGTGGAGCACATGCTCCGGATGCGCAGGCTCAGTGGCCATGGCTCACGGGCCCAGCCGCTCCGCGGCATGTGGGATCTTCCCGGACCGGGGCACCAACCCGTGTCTCCTGCATCGGCAGGCGGACTCTCAACCACTGCGCCACCAGGGAAGCCCCATATTTATCTTTTATAGTTGTGCCTTTTGTGTGTTATTTAAGAACTTATTTTCTACCAGAGGTAACAAAAGTGTCACATATAATCTAAAAATTTTAAATGTTTGATTTTCATTAAGCATTTTATCCATATGGAATATATTTTTGTGTGTGGTATAAAGTAGGAACCTAATTTCATTTTTTCCCCTACAGATGGATAGTCAGTTGTGCAAGTACTAATTATCAAATAATCCATTCTTTATCAAGGGCTTTATAATGCCATTTCTGTTGCATATCAGGTTCATCAGTTCACTTCTGGGGTCTAGTCTGTTTTATGATCTATTTTTCTGTATACCACCCCACATTGTTTAAATTACTAATGTCTTGACACTGAGTAGGGTACCTCTACCTTCTGTTAGTAGACATTAGTTTACATTTTTTTGGAAGTTTATATAAACAGAATCACGTACTACATACTCTTTTGTCTCTGGCTTCTTTCATGGTTTTGGCATAATATTTTTGAATTCACCCATGTTGTTGTATGTATTAATAGTTCCTTCCCTTTTATTGCTGAATAGTAGTCCATTGTGTGTATATATCACAAGTTGTTTATCCGTTCATCTGTTGATGGGCATTTGGCTTGTATTCACTTTTTGGATACAGTATTATGAATAAAGCTTCTATGAATATTAGTATACAAGCTACTGTGTGGACATGTGGTTTCATTTTTCCTGGGTAAATGTCCAAAAATGAAATAGCTGAACCATGTAGTTTAGCTATTTAAGAAACTACTAAGCTGGGCTTACCCTGGTGGCGCAGTGGTTGAGAGTCCGCCTGCTGATGCAGGGGACACGGGTTCGTGCCCCGGTCTGGGAAGGTCCCACATGCCACAGAGCGGCTGGGCCCGTGAGCCATGGCCGCTGAGCCTGCGCGTCCGGAGCCTGTGCTCCGCAACGGGAGAGGCCACAACAGTGAGAGGCCCGC
>NW_006790988.1:647836-684642 GCF_000442215.2 Lipotes vexillifer
AAAAAAAAAAAAAAAAAAAAAGCAGAATCATCTGTAGACTGATGGGGAATAAAGTAAGATTAGCTTTAAAAAAAAAAAAGAAACTACTAAGCTGTTTCACAAGGTAATTGTATAGTTTTATGTGTTCATTATCAGGGTATGAATATTCTAGTTGTTACACTTCCTTGCTAGAAGTGTGCTGATGGGTTTGCAGTGGTATTTTTTTTTTTTTTTTTTGCGGTACGCGGGCCTCTCACTGTTGTGGCCTCTCCCGTTGCGGAGCACAGACTCCGGACACGCAGGCTCAGCGGCCATGGCTCACGGGCCCAGCCGCTCCGCGGCATGTGGGATCTTCCCGGACCGGGGCACGAACCCGCGTCGCATGCATCGGCAGGCGGACTCTCAACCACTGCGCCACCAGGGAAGCCCCTGCAGTGGTATTTTAATGGTGGTTTTAATTTGCATTTTCCTCATGGCTAATGATGTTGAACATTACCTCATGGGATTATTGAAGTATATATTCAAATCTTTTCCCAATCTTAAAAAAATTAGGTTTTAGTTCTTATCATTGAGGTGTAGGTGGTTTATGTATTCTGAATACAAGTCCTTTATCAGATGTATCCTGAAAATATTTACTTCCACTTTATGACTTGCCTTTTCATCTTCTTAAATGGAGTCTTTTAAAGAGAAAAGTTTGTTTTTTAAATCTTTATACGGTCCAACTTGTTCATTTTTTCTTATATAACTGTGCTTTAGGTCTTTG
This sequence comes from Lipotes vexillifer, assembly GCF_000442215.2. Lineage (NCBI taxonomy): Eukaryota > Metazoa > Chordata > Mammalia > Artiodactyla > Lipotidae > Lipotes > Lipotes vexillifer. The sequence continues at coordinate 648,579 of NW_006790988.1, forward strand.
ATCCATTTCTAGTTAATTTTGTGTATGGTGTGAAATAAGGGTCAATTTCATTTTTTTCACACATGAAAAACCTATTTGCTGTAGTATCATTTATTGAAAAAGCTTTCTCTTCCCCACTGAATCTCTTTGACTCCTTTCCTGAAAGTCAGTTGACCATGTCTGAGTCAATTCCAGGTGCCATAACAGAACACCACAGACTGGGTGGCTTATGAACAACAGAAATTTATTTCTCACAGTTCTGGAGGCTGAAAGTCCAAGATCAAGATGCCAGCAGATTCAGTGTCTGCTGAGAACCTACTTCCTAGTTCAAAGGTGGCCTTCGTCTCTCTGGGTCTTCACATGGAGGAAGGGAGGAGGGAGCTCTCTGGGTCTCTTTCATAAGGATGCTAATCCCATTCATGATGGCTCCACTCTCGTAACCTAATTACCTCAAATGCCTCATCTCCAAATGCTACCACCTTGGGAACTAGATTTCAACTTACAAATTTTGGGGGACACAAAATTCACTCTACAGTACCATGTATGTATGGGTTTCTTTCTGAACTCTCTGTTCTATTTCCTTGATCTATAGCTATCCTTTCACAGCTCTTATATTGTCTAGATCACTGAAGCTCTTTAGCAAGTCTTGAAGCCAAATAATATAAGTCCTCCAGCTTTTTTCCTTTGATTGCTTTGGCTAGCTTGTATTTTCACATAAATTTTAGAATCAACTTGCCAATATTTTTAACAAAGCATGCTGAAATTTTGATTTGTGATTTGGTAACATCTTAATATTGAGCCTTCCAACCCACGAATATGGGACATCTCTCTATCTCCTTAGTCATTTAAAAATTTCTCTCAGCAATGTTTTGTTTTCAGAGTACAAGTCTTGCATATATTTTGTTAAATTTATGGCTCAATGTTTCCCATTTTTGCATTCCTATAATTATATATATGTATATATCCTACTTTGATATAATATGTAGAATATAATTTTAATATATAGTATATAATATGTAGTATTTCATATATAGCATATGTTATAACATATACTACATAGTATATTATGTATCCTGATCAATACCTCTACCCAAAGCCTTCTTGGTCTCAGTTAACGGCAACCCCAGCCTTCCAGTGTCTCAGGCCCCAAACCCTGGAATTATCATTGACTCCTTATTTCGCTAACACCATGCATCTTATCTGTTAGGAAATTTACAATGAATCAAGAATCTATCACTTCTCACCATCACCACTGCTACCACCCTGGTCCAAACCACCGTGGGCACTTGCCCGGATTACTGGTCTACCGTTCTCTGCCTGTTCCCTCTTTCAGACTATATTCAACAAAGCAGTCAGAGAAATCTTTTGAAACTTAAGTAATATCATGTACCTCCTGTGCTCAGTATCCTCTATGGCTCCTCAGTTCACTGTGAGTAGAAGCTTATGAAACTCTGCTCAGTGGGGCATCACCTTTCTGACCTAATTTCTATCTACTGTCCACCTTGCTCACTCTGCTCCAACCACACTGGCTTCTCTACTGTTTCTTGAACACACCAGGCATTCAGGCTGTTGGGAAGGTTGTTCCTCCTGCCCAGAACGCTGTTTGCTTGGATGTCTGTATGACTGAGTTCTTTGCTTCCTTCAATTCTTTGCTGAAATGTCATCTACTGTCCTACTTGTTTAATGCCAAAAACAGACACCTCCTCCCCCATAACCTCTGACACCCTTATCCTATTCTATTTTTCATTTTTTTCATAGAATTTATAAATTTCTAGGATACTCTACAACATTCATTATCTTTATTGTCAGTCTTGCTGAAAATTGGTTTATTGTCAGTCTTGCTCTGGTAGAATGGAATTCTCACAGGACAGAGACTCTTGTGTATTTTGTTCACTGGTGTATCTTACTTACTCATAAATGTGCTTGGAACATAGTATATGCTCAATAAATATTTGCCAGATTGATGAATTATGATTTCTGAGCTTTCCTTCAGCCGGAAGAGTCTGATTTTAAGATCCTACTTAGGGAAGTCCTAATTGCCTCAGTGAATCCTGACAATTACCCCCTTCTTCCACTAGGTGGCAGTCTTCACCTTCAATGCAGGCTTCCAGTAACCTCAAATTTGAGACTTCATAGCTGAGTTAACCTGCACGTTTTCTTTGGTCCAAGACAAGCGGCCCTGCAGGACATAACAGCAGGAAAATTCACAGACTGAGTGTAATTACCCCTTGAGATTCAAGTGCTTTTAAGAAAGAGGATTTGGGATGTGAGCACTTTCCCCGGGGAGCAACAAATTACGAAGGTGATGTTGCTGCGTTGATGGGGACTTTGAAATATAATTGTCATTTATGGGAAGGATGTAGGTTTAGAGAGAGGTGACATTACAGAGTTACAAAGCCTGAAGTAGGCTGACAGCATACAAAATGGATTTAACCACCAAATATATCTTTTTTTGGTTTGTTTTTTTGTTTTCTTCGCTTTAGCATAAAACTTTAACACTTTCTGCCACGTCCCCTCTTATTCCACTTACTTTCTGTCCCTATTCTGGTCTTCAAATTCTCATGTGACCTACAGGGAAATGACAACCCCTCTGGGGTCTTGGGTCCTCCTTTCTGTTAGGACCCACTTCGTTCTGGGGGTAGGTAGGGACATGATTTAACATTTCCTGTGGGACGCAGCATTGTTTAGCAGGGACAGCAGAGTTTAGTCCTAAGGCAGCTGTGCCACTTGCTGACTGGCTTTGGGCAAGTTACTAAGCTCAGTAGCAGGGGATTGTACCCCTGCCCGCCCTGGGGCTGGTGTGAGAGTTAAATTGGATGCATACAAAGTGAGCGCCAAGCGCAGCGCCTGGCACACGGTGAGTGCTCTGCTATGTTCGTGCCCCCTCCTTCCTCCTTCTAGCATGACTTCTGGGCACGGGAGACGACCTACCTAGGTGGGTCAGAGGTAGGGAGAAGGGGTGGGAAGTGAACAAGAGGGAATACTCTCGGGGGACAGGTAATGGCATCTGCTGGGAGGAGCTGAATGGGAGGAAAGGGGAGCACATCCCAGTGACCTTGAATCCTGACATCTGTGCCCAGCCTGCATGCATTGAGCCTCCAGGTCACCAGTTAAGGAGGCAAACAGAAAACAGCTGTCAGATTGAGAGTCCAGCTCAACACGGAAAGTTGCTTATTAACAAATCATGTCTTTCAGAAGCTGCTCCTGGAGCTTGTTAGGCATAAACACTGATGAAGGTGTGATGATTTTTACAGGCCTTTCGATTCTGTAATGTCGCATTCAGACGGTGGGTTACCGTCAATACCTCCCCCAAACCCCAAGACCACCCACTACACTGTGGTTGAACAGGGTGGGTGTATCGCTCTTTGCGAGAAGACTGAGTGCTTACCATAGGGACCCACAGGGGCAGGGCAGGGCTCTGTCTGAGGATGGTAGAAAGGACTTGTAAGATTCAGGCTTATTTTATGAGATTTGGCAAAGGTTCGAGGAGGCTGGCTTTGTTGCCAGGAAGCAGAGGGGAAGGGGGTAATTCTGTGATAGGGAATCTTAATAAATCTTATCTATCGGGCTGGAAGAATGAAGCAAAGCTGTAGCTGTAATTGGTAAAGAAGCAGCAGTCACTCATATGAGATACAACGAATGGATATTGGGTCACTTCATCTGTGTGTGTGCAGTTTGGACATTGCTTTTGTCTGTTCACATGGCGTGCTGTGATGGTCACACAGTGACCTTACCTGATGTCACTGTCATGGAGTTGTGGTCCACAGGAGAACACCAAAGCCTTCCTACCAGTGCCAGGCCAGCTCCCGTGTGTCAAGAGCTGAGTTTCTCTTTTTCATCACCACCATCTCCACACACATACAACCTGGTGCACTCTGGGCCCAAGGGAGGAAGGAGCTAAAGTAGCTGGCTTTACTTATTTAGGAAGAGGGTTGCCCATGAGGGAATTAAAGGATGGCAAGTGAGCTGCTGGGATCTCCTTGACAACTGGCCCTCTGGGCAGACATGCTAGTGATATTCCTTAGAATGAAGAGACTTATCTCTTGAATGCCCTCAGCAGGATGTCCTTTGTTAAAGGATCACTGATAGAAAATAAATGCAGTACGTGTGAGGTTTGAGTCCCTGAAAAATCATGGAAAACTGTAGAGTTCTCCAGAGAATAAAATGGAGATGCCTCATCACTTCAGTCCTTCTGGCTGTGTGAGGAACCTTGCAAAACCTCATTTGGTAACTTCATCTATCATTCTGGGCCAGGAAGGAGGACAGGATGGACCCTGTAGGCTATACAGGATGCCCTTGCTTTGAGCTTCTCAGTGACCCGTCTCCTTGAAATTATTCACAAAGTTTGATTCTGGGTACAATCTGGGATAAGTGAGAGTGTGATCTGACAATCTGATTTTGCTTAAGGATGCAAGGAAGTCTTTAAAGTGGAAAGAAAGATGCCCTGGAAGAGGTGCATGGCCCTAGCCCTCACCTCACCCCATATTTCATGTCATTAGGTCTTGAGAAATGGGTCTGGGTCACCAATGCTAAGTCTCCCCTGGTGTTGTCACCTTTCGGCCCAGAGATGTCACCTTTCGGCCCAGAGATGTGGGAGACGGCACAGAAGTGGTAGGTGGCGACCACGGGGGTTTGAATCTGAGCTGTTCCCATGTTCTGAGACCTTCCAAGAGTCTCAAATGCTTGGTCTAACAGCTCAAGCAACTTGAAAAGAAAATGAAAGTTTTGCCATGCCCCTCATTGTAATATATGCTTATTATAGAAACATTCAAAATATAGGGAAGAAAATGTCACAAAGCAACCGTTATACCCCTAGCAACAAGATATTACTTTTTTTTTTTTTTTTTTTTTTTTTCTTTGTTTGTGGCAACCCTGCATCAAGCAAGTATATCAGCGCCATTTTTCAACAGCATTTGCTCACTATGTGTCTCTGTGCCTCATTTTGGTAATTCCTGAAATGTTTCACACCCTTCACCAGCAAAAAGATAACAACTGGCTGAAGGCTCAGTTGATGGTTAACATTTTTTAGCAACGAAGTATTATTTAATTAAGGTATGAACTTTGTTTTTTAGACAATGCTATTGCACACTTAAGAGACTACAGAATAGTGTAAACATAACTTTCATATATACTGGGAAACCAGAACATTTGTGTGACTCAATTTATTGTGATATTCACCTTATTGCTATGGTTTGGAACCAAACCCACAATATATTCGAGGTGTGCATGTATACATATATTTAAAGCAATGAATAGAAGCACCTGGAAATTATTGCTTAAATAAATGCAGACGTTAATTTGACTTTCCACATTGTAAGGAATAAGCTCAAAATTTAAAACTGATTATTCAGCTGTCAAGAAATACTTTCAACCCGCGTCTCCTGCATCGGCAGGCGGACTCTCAAGCACTGCGCCACCAGGGAAGCCCGATAGTACTATTTTTAAGACACGGTTTGATTACTGTGGGTTTTTTTCCCACTTTTAAAAAATTGATTGTAATCATACCAGATCTTCAGTTAAAAAAATTTAACCTCCTCTTTTCTAGGTTACTTGCATAATACAAGGATCCATTTCTGTTGTAAGCCAACAGAAAAGTATAGGATGAAAGCAGAAATTCCCCTTTATTTCTCTTCCCAGAGACAACTCCAGTGATCAGTTTGCTGCCATTCTTTTTCTATTTCTCTAAGTTTAGGCCTACTTTTCCCACTTAATTAAAATAAACATCACCCAAACTATTCCAAGCTCTGTATAAAAACTTTGTTCAAAGACTGCTTTATATTCCGCTGAGCACAGGCACCCTATAAAGCATCTCCTTTTTGTTGGCTACAAATCACTAATCACTCTGGAACCCACCAAAGAAAGCAAAGCCAGCAGGTGGTCAAAGAGAAACCCACTGAGGTTATGAACATATATCGATTTTGCGTGTGTCACAACAATTGGGGGAGAAAACAAAGAAAAATCATTCTCAAAATGAGGATCCTGATTCACATTTAATCAAGTTTTTGTTTTACTTTTTTAAATCTGTTTCTATCCTGGGTAGTAGAAAATGGGAAAATGTTCTACTCTTTATTGTGTTTGCAAATTTTAGTGCCTTGGGCAGGACACCAGTGCTTTAGTTGTAATGTGTTTTGTTCTTTGTCTGCTCTAGACCTTGACATGAGTGCCTTGAAGATAGAAATGGTGTGTATTTATCTTTTTAGCCCTGTGTCTGTTGTGAAGCTAGCAGTAGGTCCTTGGTAAGTATTTGTGGAATGAAAGGATGGGTGGAGGAAGTAACCCAAGTGCCCATGATGGGTGAAGAGATAAACAAACTGTGGTGAATACCTACGATGAAATGTTATTCAGCCCGAAGAAAGGACATTCTGACACATGTTACAACATGGACAGACCGTGAGGTAATTATACTCAGTGAAATAAGCCAGTCACAAAAAGAAAAATACTGTCTGAGTCCACTTATAGGAGGTAACTACAGTCTTCAAATTCATTGAGACAGGAAGTAGGAGGGCTGTTTCCAGGGGTCTGGGAGGAGGTGGGAATGGGAAGCTTTTGGAAAATTACAGGTTCTTCTCTCTTCCCCTTCCCTCATCCTGCCTTGGCTGGTCCAGAGCCAGGCACTGTGTGTTTCCCAAAGCTCTCCAGGGGATCCTCATGTGTGGCCAGAGCTCACAAGACCCGGTGACGCCCAACAACCCTCTGGGCCAGGTGACCATGAGTAGGGGCCACAGGCATGGCCTGAGCTCTCAGGAACAGCCGCTGGGCTAACAATCCCCTTCACAGCGAAGGGTAGGCCGCCCTAGAAGTGTCACAATTAAAGCCTCTAATTTTGGAACAGAGGAGCTATTGAAGAGAAGAACGATACTGAACTCTCAGAAATGGTTCTTACTTCTCCCACGCCGCCTCTTTAGTTAGAGACATCTGCTTCCATCCCCGCAGGACGCAGGGATCCTGAGGCCCTCTGTTTTCTTGAAACCAGCCTGCTTACTCGAAACAGCTTTTGCTTGGCTGCCATTTGATTTGATGGAACGGTGCTCTACCCAGGGGGACAAAAATGAGGACTGTGGGCTTTGCAAATAAAAATAACTAAATTAAGGGCTCACATTTTTCCAGCCACACTTGTGAACTTGAGGCCCATGTCTGCAATGACATGTATGAATGAGTACTGCTGACATCTCTGTACCCTCTGTCCTAATTTCTTTTTATTTTTATCTATATCTATATCTATATATATATTATTATTTTTTTGGCTGTGCAGCGTTGTATGTGGGATCTTAGTTCCCTGACCAGGGATCAATCCTGTGCTCCCTGCAGTGGAAGCGTGGAGTCCTAACCACTGGACCGCCAGGGAATTCCCTCTTTCTTTCCATCCATCTATCTTTCTATCTATCTACCAATTAAAATGCTTATTGCTCATCCACGGTGAAATATTTACTTTTGATTTTTTAAGCATTTTTGTTGAAATATAGTTGATTTTCAATGTCGTGTTAGTATCAAGTATACAGCAAAGTGATTGTTTATATATGTATATATGTATAGATATATATTCTTTTTTAGATTCTTTTCCATTATAGGTTATTACAAGATATTGAGTATAGTCCCCTGTGCTATACAGTAGGTCCCTGTTGGTTATCTATTTTATTTCTAGTAGTGTGTATATTTTAATCCCAAACTCCAAATTTATTACCTACCCCCCCAGATTTTAAGGATGAAAAGTGGCTTCATAAAGCCTGCCCCCAACCTTCTCATCACCTCTCCCTATTTCCTCTTACTTTTGGAGCATGTAGGAGGCTCTGGTCTCAGACAGTGAAAGGGAAGATGGATGAGTTATAAACTCTTCCAAGGTCTGTTTCAACTCTGATGTTTTAAACTCTGCTCCTTCTAAACAAGGAACTCGGTTTAATTTTTAACCTGGGGTTTCTTGAATTCTTAAGGTAATGTGTCTTGAAGGGGTCTATATACCCCAAAAGCATAAAAATCTTCTTGGAGGTCTGTGAGTTCTCCCGTTTTTGGTGGTGAAAGCATCTGGTATATGGTAGGTGCCCAGCGCACGGTGATTTCGCTGCACTGCCAGCTTATTTGTGGTGGAAAATTCTCTTGTCCTTCCACGTCAAGGAGATGTCTCTCCTCTTCCACTCTTTGTGGCTGAGGAGGGAGGCAGAAGAGTTTACGAGGGAGTTGGGATCAGAACAGGAAATTCCTGTGAGGGCCACTGCATTACATTAATTGAAGTAAAACATGGTCCTCTAAAGTAAAACAGTCTCCAAACACCTTTGCTCTAAACTTCCCGTGATGGTGCCCCGTAAACTTGGACTGATGTCGAAGTACATAATGTAAGAACGTTTTTCTCTTAAATATATAATGTATGGGCAGAGCCAGGTGGATAATGGTTTCCCGGCAGAGCTTTCACGGGCCAGCAGTGATGCAGGTGAACGGTCTCTTGCATGCTGGGGAAGGGGAGAGGCGTCCATGAAAGAGCCGGGGGCCGGGGGCCAAGCCAAGTGTTATCTCCTTTAATCCTCCAAAACTTCCCAGGCATGAAGTATTCTTATCTCCCTCTTACAGATGAAGACAACAGGCTGGAACAGTTTAATAGCCTGCCCGGTAAGGCTGTAGCCATGTGGGAAGCTCCCACAGATTTGGGGTCCAATCCCGCTTTACTACTTACTGATCATATTACCTCGGGCACCTTGGTTAAATTCACAGCCTTAAATTTTCCTCTTTATCAGTAAAATGGGACAATGGTGGTACCTTCCTGGGACAGAGCCTGCAGGCTGGCCCCTTCTCTAGAATTAAAACTCTGCTTTCATGATTTTTTTATTCTAAATTTTTGGGGTTTTTTATTTTAATTTTTTATACAATTTTTAAAGGTCGCTTTCCATGTACAGTTATTATAAAATATTGGCTATATCCCCATGTTGTACAATACATCCTTGAGTCTACCTTACATCCAATAGTTTGTTCCTCCCACTCCCCCACCCCATATTGCTTGTCCCTCCACCCCACTGGTAACCACTAGTTTATCCTCTGTATCTGTGGGTCTGCTTCTTTTTTGTTGTATTCACTCGTCTGTTGCATTTTTTAGATTCCACTTATAAGTGAGATCATACAGTATTTGTCTTTCTCTGTCTGACTTACTTCACTTAGCATAATGCCTTCCAAGTCCATTCATATGGCTCCAAATGGCAAAACTTCATTCTTTTTCATGGCTGAGTAATATTCCATTGTATATGTATACACCACATCTTCTTTATCCATTCATCTGTTGATGGACACTTAGGGCCTTCCATATCTTGGAACTTATAAATAATGCTGCTATGAACACTGGGGTGCATGTATCTTTTCAAATTAGTGTTTTTGATTTTTTTCAGATATATCCCTAGAAGTAGAATTGCTGGATCATACTGTAGTCCTATTTTTAGTTTTTTGAGAAACCTCCATACTGTTTTCTGCAGTGGCTGCACCAATTTACATTCCCACCAACAGCGTAGGATGGTTCTCTTTTCTCCACATCCTCTCCAACATTTGTTGTTTGTGTTTTTGTTTTTGTTTTTGTTTTTTTTGCAGTACACGGGCTTCTCACTGCTGTGGCCTCTCCTGTTGTGGAGCACAGGCTCTGGACGCGCAGGCACAGCGGCCGTGGCTCACGGGCCCAGCCGCTCCGCGGCATGTGGGATCTTCCCAGACCAGGGCATGAACCCATGTCCCCTGCATTGGCAGGGAGACTCTCAACCACTGCGCCACCAGGGAAGCCCTGTGTTCTTTTTGATGATAGCCATTCTGACAGGTGTGAAGTGATATCTCATTGTGGTAAAACTGTACTTTTAGATGTGGAATGGCCATCAACATTAAAGGCTGCATTTCTCATCTTTCCTTGTAGCAAAGTGTGCCCATGACTACATTTTAGCAAATATGATAAGAGCAAATAGCAAGAACATCTTCTAGCACCTGTCCTTAAAAGGCAGCTGGCACATGCCCATTGCAGCTGTTACTTTTCCCTTCTCCTTTCTTGTCCTCTTTCTTTTCCCTAACCTTTCCTGCTGGCTGCAATGTAGTCATGATGGCTGGAACTGGAGCAGCTTTTTTGGACTGAGAAGATGAGTCTCCAACATACACAGGGTGGCTTTGGTGTAAGGCCCTGTGTCTCACAGGTATCCTCTGATTCCTTGGCTTATCAGGAGGAATAATCCACTCGACTTGGCCAGCCTGAGTTGGGAAGGCAAAAGACCCTCTGGAATGGCTGCCTTGTTAGTGCCCTGCAGGGCCAGAGCAGGCTCAGAGGGAATAGGAAACGAGGGGCTCGTCTTTATTCCCCCAGGTTTAGCTGCCTGACCTGGTACTGCACTTGGGATGCTGGGTCCAAAGGCTGGAGTTTGTCCTGATAACCGTGTCTGAGCACTCCCAGTGGAAACCCACTTCCTTCACCCCAGGAAGTGATGAGCTCAGGTGCACTAGTTAACACAGACACAGAAGGGAAGGTCCAGCTGCAATCTTCTCCAGCATCCCTCCCTCCCCTCCATCTCTGCTGCTTCGCCAGCCTGCCTTTTCACTGCCAGGGGCTGTTTGGAGAGGACATGGGGTTGGAATTCCTATTTCAGAGACTTTGCTCCATCTTTGGGGCTGGCACAGAGTTTTTCAGAGTGACTTTATCAAAAACAAAAATCAGATGAGGCCACTTCCATGCTTAAACCAATCCACTGCTTTCCCATGGTAATTAGGTAAAATTTGAAATTGTTTCCTTGTCTGAAAGACTGATTATTTTTGTTTATTTCTCACCACCACTCCCTTTGTTCTTTTCTCACTTCCTCAAAATCAGCAAGTTCTTTTCTGCCTCAGGGCCTTTGCACTTCCGGCACCCTCTGTCTGGAATGCACTCCTTCTCAACATTTAGTCTCAGGGAGCCCTCTCCAGACCAGTGGTCATTGCTTCAATATTCCCCACTGATTTCCTGCATACTTATCATAATCCATACTTATTTTGTTAGCTTATCTGCTTGTTTGTTTACTGTCTGTCTCTCTAACCAGAGAGTAAGCCCCAGGAGTGCAGGGAACTTGTAGGGCAGGGAGGGTGATGCTCATCTCATAAAACTGTTGTACACACGAGACGTGATGATGTATATGAACCACTTGGCACACAGATTTTGGGGGGGGTAATTATGCTCTAAACATATGTTTGAAATCTAATTATTCATCTTTTATTTTATTTCCCATGTTTTATCTCACAGAGATAGAGACTGCCAAAAGATCAGGGAGGCATTCAGGAATGCATTTATCTCTAAGGACCCCTGCAGTGCGACAGAGGAAGACTACCACCCACTGTTGAAGCTGGTGAAGCAAACTGTGCCTTGTGACAAGGTAACTGGGCCAAGTTATCGATTTAAAAACTAAAGATAAAAGTCAAAGGGAAGAGGTCATGGGACCACTTTTTTTTTTTTTGCGGTACACCGGCCTCTCACTGTTGTGGCCTTTCCCGTTGCGGAGCACAGGCTCTGGACGCACAGGCTCAGCGGCCATGGCTCACGGGCCCAGCCGCTCCAAGGCATGTGGAATCTTCCCGGACCGGGGCACGAACCCGTGTCCCCTGCATCGGCAGGCGGACTCTCAACCACTGCGCCACCAGGGAAGCCCATGGGACCACATTTTGACCAGGATGAGGGAAGAGGAAAATCTGTATATTAGGATGTAGGCATGGTTGGCAGGGAGGGAGCTTGGGGTCCATTGGGAGACCAGGATGTCATTGGGATTTAGAACATCTGGGGACTGGAGGTAAGAGAGAGAACTGGGGACAGAGAAAGAGGAAAGGAGAGTCGGACAAAAATCAGGCAAAACAAACCTAACACAAACCCCAACCCAATCCAAACCAAAATAATTCACCTTATAGAACTGCAAAACTCTCCCTGACCTCCGATGATGATGACGACGACAATGCCATTTTGCATTTGCTGAGGGCCTTTATTTGCTTCCAAAGGACTTTCTGAATCTTTATTCTGTTAGGTTTTCACAGTCAACTTGTGGAATAGGTAGGTCAGATATCAGCAATCCCATTTCACTAGAGAGAAAACTGAGGCTTGGCAAGTTTAGGTGACCAGTGATTACTCAGGTTTGATGGTCTTGAAAGTGACCAGTTGAAATGTAAATGGCCCAAGATTTAGAGCCATAGAGGCCTAGGTTTTAATACATTAATTATACTGGAAAAGGTCTGTAATGGAGTGCATCTTTTCTAAAGTCAGTGTTTAAAGTGAAAATTCAATGTGCCCCAAATCATCTTCACGAAGCCCTTAAGACAGCCACAAATTACAGTCTCTCCCATTGTTAGAGCTGGAGCGACTATGGAGCTCCGGTGTGTACACCAAGCCCAAAGCCCAACACAGAGTAGCTGCTGGTAAATCACCACCAGGGGACACTGGCTGAATAAGTGACTGCCCACAGACACGGGACAAACACCTTATTTGCATTGTCTCATTTCATCTCAGCATCTCAGGACTTCCTTACAATTATTATCGATACCTTTTACAGATGGGGAATATGAGGCTTAGCAATTCTTTGGTTGTCCAAGGTCAGACAGCCAGTGAGCAGTGATGCTGGGTTTCATAAGGCAGCATGACTCCAGGGCCCCGGCTTCAAACCTCCACTGCCTCCTACTAAGAATGAATAGCTCCATGGAGCAGAAGATTGTTCTGAAATTTAACTTTCTGCACCTTTACAAGGGACCCTGCAAAAACTCACTGTATTTGTTCTTTTCCTTTTTTTGTAAGGGGATAGGGGAGATTTCGGGGCAAAAAGCAGGCGTTATGGAGCTGTTTAAGAATCAAAGGGCACTTCTCCCAGAAAATAGCACTTAGAAAAAATTGTTTTGCGGAGAACTTTAGGAATTTGAAACTACCTAATGCCTCCCCCAGATGTGTTTGGAGCTTAGGTTTATTATAAGATTTTGATCAGTGGCTTTCAGACTTTTTTCCCTGCAATCCAGAATAATAACTTCGTTTTACATCATGACCTAGAGAACACACACACACACACCACACACACACACACACACACACACACACACACACACACACACCCTCCACACATGTACTCTCTCTCATTCTCACACACAGAGATCCGTGAAACCTGCAACACCTACTCTTACTATAGGTGATTTATTCTGATGTTTCCTATGTTTTCTTTCATTTAAAAAGATGCAAATTCGGTGGAGTTTTTTTGACTTAGTAAATTGATCTCAATAATAGATTGTCTTTATTCTCTCTTAGACAGTCTTTTGGAGCAAAACCAAGGAGTTGGCACATCAGTACACGAAGGTCCAGCGAGAGATGTTCACCCTGGAAGACACACTGCTGGGTTACATTGCGGATGACCTTAGATGGTGCGGAGATGCAGGCTCTTATGGTGAGGATCTGGTCCATTTGGGGTCACCTGGAGACGTGCAGGGTGCAGGAGCCCTGAGCTCTGCTAGGGATCCCAGAAGATCAGTGTGGAGGAAGGAGCCACAGGTGCCCACCCTGATGGCATCTATACCCTTAATGACAACTCAGGCTCATGTCAAACAGCATTCTGTAGACCAACTCATGTTTTCTAGAAAAATTGACTTCAGAGTTTAGGGCTGTTCATGCTTCCCGATTCCCTCCTTTCTGAGTGCAAGAGTAGCCTGCTTCTGAATTGTTGGTGTTTTACTTTCTATAAGGGCATCATTCAGGACCAAAGAATTCTAGAACAGAATGAGGACTCCGAGGGAACCAAGCCAAAGTCCTTGTTCCACAGAACAGCCGTAGGGACCACATGCCGGGCTTCTCTGTGTCTAGGGCCAGTGTGTGGCTTTGCCATTGATCAGAGGTCACTTTCCTTGCCCAGAAAGACCCAAAACACTTCACTGTGGGGAGATGTTTTCCACTGAGAAAGCCCGATTGAGCTTATTTCATTTTTTTTTCTCTTTTTATTTATAATAATTAAAAATTATTTATAATTTTTACTTTATATAGTTTTATTCTTATTTTTATTGCTTTTGACTATTTAAAAAAACTTATTGTAGTAGCTTCTTCAACCAGATTTGCATTATTTCCAATTACAAAAAAGATGTACTTTTTTTGTTTGTTTGTTTTTGCGGTACGCGGGCCTCTCACTGCTGCGGCCTCTCCCGTTGCGGAGCACAGGCTCCGGACGCGCAGGCTCAGCGGCCATGGCTCACGGGCCCAGCTGCTCCGCGGCACGTGGGATCTTCCTGGACCGGGGCACGAACCCGTGTCCCCTGCATCAGCAGGCGGACTCTCAACCGCTGCGCCACCAGGGAAGCCCAAGATACACTCTTAATTGAAAAATACTTGCATATACAGAAATGCATCAAAGTAAAAAGTAAAAATTCCATTTCCTCCACTCCTCAATTTTCATGCTCCTTCCCAAAGGGGGACTGTTGTCAACAATTTGGTACATACCCTGCATTTCCCTGCGCTCATATAAATACATACAGATCTTCCTTATGTCCCCATAAACCCATCATAAGTTGAAAATATCATAAGTCAGGAATGTGTTTAATCCACCTAGCCTACTGAACATCGTAGCTTAGCCTAGCCTACCTTAAATGTACTCAGAACACTTCCATTAGCCTATAGTTGGGCAAAATCACCTAATGCAAAGCTTATTTTATAAGGTGTTGAATAGCTTATGTTATTTGTTGAATACTGTACTGAAAGTGAAAAGCAGAATGGTTGTCTCGGTGTAGAGTGGTTGTATGTGTCTTGTGTTATATTTTGTAACTTTTCAATTAGTCTTTAATCCAGACTCTTTCCACCTAGAAATATGGCATATAAATATATCTCTCCATTTACTCTTTTTCTTTTTGGTTAACTTTTATAGTTTTTGCCATATTTCTTGCTTTCCTTTTTAAATTTCCCTTATTGCAAGTTAGCTTTTCAAGGTCATTCATTTAACCCTTTTAGCTTAAATGTATTTCCTATAAACTTTGCTTTTATTTTTATTTTTCAATATACCACATCAGTTCTTTCTTAGAAAAGATTGGAGAAATAAAAAAATCTATTTCTCATCAGTTTACCTTTTAGAGTTCTTTATTTCTGCTTTCTATTCATCTGAATCCTGTATAGGTTGTTTTATTCTGTCTACTTCCTTCTCCTTTGGCCTCAATTTTTATTGATTTTAACCTCTTTTCCTTATTTTATTTGCTGTCTTTCTGGTTCCTAATTTTTATATTTAAAATTTTCTATTGTCTGGCTTAAACACTTTTTCCTTAATTTTTTTCTACCTTAGTTTTGCTTTGTTTACTTGTTTTATTATGAAAGTCATAGTTTCTGTTATAACCTTCTAATCTGTCCCTTTTTTTTACTTCTTATTCTGCTTTTTTATATACTTAATTTCTCTTACTTTATTGTAAAATTTCTCTCCTTTTCCTTTCCTCTGTGACGTTCAAATTTTATTTAATGGGCAGGTGGCAAGGGGGAGCATCCTTGTGGGGAGAGGGTAGGTGAAACTCAGAGACTTCTCTCCAGATATGGTTGTGAAGAAAAAAGAGCTTTATGTTCATGAAAACCTATGAACAGGGGCGCCCTTGTAGCACCTTACAAAATTATGTTCATTTCATCATCATCAACATTTTTGCTTCTATTGGAGATGATTCAAATTTATCTTTTGACTCCGCAGTAATTATTTGCATCTGTACATTGATTTTTTTTCTAATTTGTGCTGCTTTGTTTTTAATACATTTAATTATTATAAAAACTCCCAGGATTACTTCCTCATCCCCAGAAGTGTATCTGATCTAGAACTTTCTTTCTGGTCATTGGCAGTCAAGCCCACGTCTGTGGTTATATTAGTTTCCTGCGGCTGCCGTAATGAGGTACCACATATTGGGTGGCATTAAAACAATAGAAATTTATTTTCTCACGGTTCTGGAGGCTAGAAGTCCTAGATCAAGGTGTTGGCTGGGCCGTGCTCTCTCTGAAGGCTCCAGGGAGAGTTCTTTGCCTCTTCTAGCTTCTGGTGTTTGCTGGCAACCCTTGATGTTCCTTGGTTCACGCCAGTCCCTGCCTCCATCTTCACATGGCTGTCTTCTCCCTATGCATCTTCACAGAGCCTTCCCTTTGTGCTTGTCTGTCTCTGTGACCAAACTTCCCTTTCTTATAAGGACAACAGTCTTACTGGATTAGGACCACCCACACTAATGATCTCATTTTGACCTGATTACATCTGCAAACACCCTTTTCCAAATAAAAGATCACATTCCCAGGTACTGGGGGTTAGGACTTCAACATATCTTTTGCTGGTACACGATTCAACCTATAACAAAGTGGAAGTAGAAAGATGGGTATTTGTGCAGGGTCAGCTGTACAAGTACCCACAGAGGAAATAGGTGGCTGCCGCATGCCTGATTTCTGGGACACCAAGAGAGGGTGGTTCCAGGGCTTCTCACCCTGCACTTCCCCTACCTGCTGGATGATGCAAAGTTGAGGTGAGACAATCCCAGACTCTGCCTTCATTCTCACTCCATCCTCCTCTGCCATACCCAGTCTGTCTCCAACCTAGTCATTTACCTAGCAGTTCATCCTTTCTTTCCTGTGCCTGTTACAACTGCCTGAATCCAGATAACTAATGGCCCCTCCTTTCTTGCTGGACTGTTGTCGGATCCTAACTGCTCACCCCTGACCCCTTTAGGTCAGCCTCCGTCTGGCCACCACAATGGAATTGTTTCTGTCTCTTACTTAAAACCCAAATAGCTCTGTTTGCCTCTAAGATACAGTCGGAATTCCTTGGCCTGGCCTGGCCTTTGTCTTTCGTATGTCTCATCTTCCATCTATCCCCTCCTTATCCCTTCTACTCTGGCGGTACAACTCTAAACCCGGTGCCTTTGCACATGCTCTCTCAGCATGGAGCCCCTTTCTCTAGCGCGTCTGTCTGAAGACTTCTATTCATCCTTCAAAACCTAGTTCAACATCAACCTTCCCACGTGGTGCTGCACACCACCCCCAACCCAAGTTGCTCTTTCTCTGATTTATTTGATTATAGTAGATTATGTGGCCTCTGAAGGCAGGGCCTTTATCTAATTCATCTCTCTATCTCCAGGGCCTAACACTCAATAAATGTTTGTGTAGTCAAATGCAATGGATAAAGCAAATGTGATATATATATATATATATACACACACATATATATGTGTGTGTATATATATATGTATATACGTATATATATGTACGTACATATATGTGTATATGTATATATATGTACGTACATATATGTGTATATGTATATATATGTACGTACATATATGTGTATATGTATATGTGTGTGTATATATATGCATGTACATATATGTGTATATATGTGTATGTATATATATGTAAATACACACACAACGGAATATTATTCAACCTTTAAAAAGAAGGAAATCCCATCATTTGTGACAACACTGTGAAACTGGAGGACTTTATGCTAAGTGAAATAAATCAGACAGAAAAAGACGGATACTGCATGGTATCACTTATATATGGAATCCGGAAAAAAAAGGTGGAACTCATAAAGACAGAGTAGATAAGTGGTTTCCAAAGGCTGGAAAGTGGAGGAAATAGGGCGAAGTTGGTAAAAGGGTACAAATTTTTATTTATAAGACAGATAAGATCTGAGGATCTAAGGTGTAACATGGTGACTATAACTGTTAACTCTGTATTGTATAATTGAAATTTGCTAAGAGAGTAGAACTTCAAAGTTCTCATCAAAAAAAAAAAAGAATATGAGGTGATAGACATATTAATTAAGTTGATGGAGAATCTTTTCACAATGTGTATGCGTATCAAATCGTTACACTGTACCATTTGAGTATCTTACAATTTTGTCAATTATACCTTGATAAAAAAAAATGCTGGTACGTTAAAGCAGATATCCTTGGAAGAAGTGTCACAGAAACTATGTGTTCATGACTTATGCCTGTGGTTCCTCACTGACAGCTGAGCCTGTCTGGATGGGGCGAGTGTAGAAAGGCTCTGAGGGCATCTGAGCCTAAGGGTGTGGAGACAGAAGGTGGTGGGGGAGGAAATTATCTCTAATTCTTCCTGGAAGCGGAAATAATACAGGGGGGCTTGTCTCTGTCAGATGAACTTTTGCTGTAATTTCCCGGAATGATGACTCAAAGCTGGTCACTGTGTTCCTGTCTGGGATTTGGAGGGTAAGGTAAGGACTTGGAAGGGATTCAGGGGGCACTTAGTTAAATTGGGTTGAGATGTGTCCATTCTCCATCCTCCATCTTGGCAGGGATGCCACTGGAAAGCAGCTCCACTGTGATCCAATAGCCCGTGAAGAACAGAGATCAATTATACCTTTTCTTTTCCACTTTAATTACTTTTCTGTAAACTGTGTCTTTTAGAAATGAACTATCAGTCTTGTCCACACTGGAAGAAAGACTGCAGCAACAACTTTGTTTCTGTATTCTGGGACTTGCTGTCCAAAAGGGTAAGTACCACAATGAAATTCTAGAATCTTGGAGACCAAAGAGCTTAAGAGGTCATCCAGTAAGTGGTTGGTTTTAACTCACTTTGGGTCACAGAATCCTTTAGAAACAGAAGTTTAGTATTCTTTCCTCAGAAAATGTTCATAAGCACATGCCAGAATATTTTCATGTGTAATTTGTGGGCATTCGTGGAAGGTTGCTGAGCTCTATTTGAAGACTTCTTGCTCTTATCCATTTTTTGGCTTTGGTTGCCTGGCATCTCTGGGTTTTTTAAATCCTCTGATGCAGGTATTGGCCAATCTTAGGTTCCTGGGACAGTCTTAATAATCTACATTTGCAGACCGTTTACTGTGTGCCAGGCACAGTCCTCAGGTCTTTACATGGATTAAAATCTTTCATCCTCACCAGAACCCTATGAAGTAGGCACCATGAGTATCACATCCATTTTATAGGTGACAAAATGGAGGTGCAGGTAAATAAGGCTTCTACTAAATGTACACAATAAGTGGCAGATCTAGGTGTTTATCCAAATTGTCTGACTCCAGATCCAGAATCCAGGCTGGGAAATACCATCCTCCCTGCTATCTATTTCTGACCTCACTCTAAGCTGCCTTTGTGCATATTTATTTTTCTTGTAAGTTGCTTATTTGTAAGCAGACTAGGGGAAAAAAGGGAAAGAAAGGAAGAAAGAAAAGAAATGAATGGAAAACACTGGAGAAAATGAAACTACACTACTTAGAATTCTCCAAAATTAAACTCAGACATCGGAGGAGCTGGGCGAAGTGAGAACTCACATATGTTAAGTGCATATTCATGACAAGTCCTGGGCCAGTTGTGTCACCTGTGTCATTTTGTTTAGTCATCACAACAGGTGGCACGAGAAGGTACAAATGTCCATGTTCCAGGTGAGGAAACTTAAGAGGTTAAGTGACTCATTCAAAGTCAATGGGCTAGTGAGTAGCAGAGCTGAGAGCCTCACCTACCTTAAGGAGATTCAGGTAAACCCTGGTATGGTTTACCTGAATGCGTTCCTTTAACAAATATTTGTAGAGTACCTACTACGTGCTGTGAAAATCAGAGGCACTGCAGAGTTTTTGGTTGTCGTTGTTTGTTTGCTTTTTCTGAGAATAGTTTCTATTTATGTTATCACTCTATGATCTGTTTGGTGGCAGTGCTGTTGCTGAAAACGTTTGAAAGCCAAGTCACATTTTGTATGTGTCAAGCATCTACTTGTGTTCCTCACACTGTCCTTGGGACCAGGAGCACAGGAAAATGAAGGAAGGTGCTCTACCATTGTGAGCTCCCCTGGGACTGCACCTTTATCTTGGCCAAGTTCTCATAGATAGATGGATGTAAATGGACTTCTTTCATCTGACTTGATCTTTTCTTTTTCTGACACCAGAGGCAGTGCTGCTTGGTGGTTTGGATCCCCCCGCCCCCTCCGTCCCCCCCAACCCCCCCGCACCGGCTCATTTCCTTGCTTCCAAGTGACATGACCTGGGGGCAAACTGACCCAAGATTTACTCTGCGGGGGCTGCTGAGACTTACATAGGACAGGGTTAGTGCTTGGCACCCATTCTGCTGGGTTAGCACTTGTGATTGTTAGTAATCAGGCCTCTGTCCTCTGCTCATCACCCCCAGGAGAAAGACGGACACCACACAGGATTTTCACAATTCCCTTTCAAATTGTTCAGTAGTGTTTTATCTCCTGCGGAGTAAAGGCCAGATTCCTTGGCAAAGCATTCATGGCCCTCTGTGAACTAACTAATCTTCCTAGCTTCAGCATCCACTGAAGTTTTCCCCCAAACATCACTCCTCTCGCAAGCTCCTGGGCCTTTTGGTTTGCGTCTGCCTCGACCTCTACCAGGCAGAATCGGATTCATCCTTCAGGAGTTGGCTTCTGTTGTCCTGGGTTCTTCCACACTCTCCATCGCAGAGTATTTGGACTTCTTGCCTCCCCTTTCCCTCCTTGCCTCTTCTCCATGCATGGATTCTCCGTGGGCGCCCACTCTGTGCCATGCCCTAGCTGCGAGGCTCCAGCACTGCAGTGGTGAGCGGGACAGCCAGGCTCACAGCTCTCACAGAACTCTCAGTACTGGTGGCTAACCCCACGTTAAGCTCAACCTCACAATGCGGTATAGTTGTATAATGTGTGAAGGAGACCTGAGCTAGTCCCAGGGATCTGGATGGGCCTCCTGGAGGAAACAAGTATATTGCTTAGTTTTGTTCATCTTGTTTTCCCCCAGTGCCTAGGGAAGATTCCAGCAGAATAAAACCCCTTGCTCAAAAATATCCACTCATCCATTCCCCGTTTCTCTTTATGCCTTTGCAGGCTTCAGTGTCACCATCTCTCCACAGTTTCTTTTTTCTTGGCATTTTCTTTTTTCTTTCTTCATTTCTTTTACTCCTTACGTGTCTACTCTGCTCCCACTAAATGAAATGTGCAGTGTCTACAGTGCATGGCCCCTTCCTCCTTCAGTGATTATGTTGCCATTACTCATCTGGACTTCCACCTTTTTTTTCTTTTATTTTTGGCTGCACTACGTGGCATGTAGGATCTTAATTCCCTGACCAGGGATCGAACCCACACCCGCTGCATTGGAAGCACTAAGTCTTAACCCCTGGACTGCCAGGGGGGTCCCTGGACTTCCACCTTCTGAACCACCAATTTAGCAGTGATGATGTTGAACTTAATTGTTCAGACGCAGATTGGAGCAACTGCTTCCAGAAAACTCTCATGGGAAGCATAATCCCTCCAATGGTTTGGGATGAAAATTACACAGATCTGGCCTGACCAAGCTAGAGCCATACAGGCCGTTCCTCCTTCACCAGATGATGCTAAGAGCTGTTTGGGATGGAACTGCTGGGGCGTGGCACTTAAGTTTGCATGCTGAGGAATGGTGTTTTTGTTTTTAAGTTTGCAGAAAATGCCTGTGGTGTGGCCCAGGTGGTGCTCAATGGATCCATCAGTAACGCCTTTGATAGAAAGAGGTACTTATTTCTTTGCATCCTATTTGTAAGGGTTAGCACAGTCTCCTATTGGCCACTTCATCTTTAGAAGAATATGCTTTTCATGTTGAAGGTCAGTACTGAATCCGGGCTAAAAAAGGTAAAATGTTTGTATTCTATGGAGAGCTTTGTCTTTCGAAGTCAACACTTTTGTCTGGTTTCTCCATTGTTTAAAATCCTCCAAAAGTCCTAATGGTCCTTGCGCGTGTCCAGCTCCTCCTCTTGGCTTTACAACGCCTACTATAATCTCAGCTCTCTCTCCCATGACTTTCCATCCTGCCCATTTTCCACCTTTTTCCACGCTGCTCCCCCACATGACCCGGCTCCTCCTTCCTTCTGACTATCTAAAGTCTTACCATCCACTTAGATCTGCCCGGCTCCTCTCTCCTCCCTGGATGGTATGAATCCCAAGTCAGCAGTAAGTCTACCATTGGGAACAGCAGGAGCTCTGCTGGGCGTTTGACCTTCATTACCTCTTTGCAGACAGTGTCAGTGGTTTATTATAGTGGTTAAAAGCGGGGACTCCAGAGGTCATGACATCTCACCTATGTGACCTTAGCAGGGCCCCTGTAGTATGTATGTACCTGAGGAGGTGATGGTGATATGAAGATTAACTGGGATAATGTACGACAAATGCTGAGCCGCGTGCCTGACAGAGAAAGTGCTGGATGAGTATCAGCTATTGTCCTCTCCTTTGTTTTTTATTAATTTTTAAAAATTACTTTATTTTTGGCTGCGTTGAGTCTTTGTTGCTGCGCGGGCTTTCCCTAGTTGCGTCGAGCGAGGGAAGACTCTTCGTTGTGGTGCACGTGCTTCTCATTGCGGTGGCTTCTCTTGTTGTGGAGCACGGGCTCTAGGCACGCAGGCTTCAGTAGTAGTGGCACGTGGGCTCAGTAGTTGTGGCGCACGGGCTTAGTTGCTCCACGGAATGTAGGATCTTCCCGGACCAGGGCTCGAACCCGTGTCCCCTGCATTGGCAGGCAGATTCTTAACCACTGTGCCACTAGGGAAATCCCATATTTTTAATTAATTTTTATTAGAGTATAGTTGCTTTACAATGTTGTGTTAGTTTCTGCTGTACAGCAAAGTGAATCAGTTATACATATAAATATACCCACTCTTTTTTAGATTTCTTTCCCATTTAGGTCACCACAGAGCACTGAGTAGAGTTCCCTGTGCTATACAGTAGGTTCTCATTAGTTATCTCTTTTATACATAGTAGTGCATATATGTCAGTCCCAATCTCCCAGTTCGTCTCACCCCACCTTCCCCCGCTTGGTAACCATAAGTTTGTTCTCTACTTCTGTGACTCTATTTCTGCTTTGCAAATACGTTTACCTGTACCATTTTTCTAGATTCCACATCCACTCCTTTAACCACTGACTCTGGTCACACTCATGCCTCCCTTCTCTAACCCCCTTCCGTACTTACAGTTTTGACCACGTTGATTACCTTTCCAGTGTCTCTTCTTCAGTCTTTCCCCGGATAAGTCTGATTGAGAGGAGGGAGCATATATTAATGTGCCCCAGGCACTCCATGTGCCCCAAATTAATTTTCCTTCTCTCCTCTTTTAATGTTTAATTCCACCAAGAAGCATTTGTCCTTCTGTCTTCTTCTGACCCCAACCTTGTAGGCTTTTGGGTACAAGTGTTAACATTCCAGAATTTTGTAATCTGATATTAGGGATCCAAGTACTTGTAACAGGAGTGGTAGAGACTAGTGGGGAGAGTTTAAAGCTGGGGTTAGAGCAGGACATCGGGGTCTTTCAACAATGTGCTTCTCAAACTCAGAGAGTGAGTAGACCACCTGGCGATTGTTCGGCTGCAGGTTCTGATTCAGCAGGTGGTGGTGGGCAGAGATTCTGCAGGTCTAATGAGCTCATTACATTGGTCTAAGACCCACTGTTGGAATAGCAAGTACTTAAGGAATCAACATCAATGTACAGATTAAGAATCTTCTTTTGAGAATCTTACTCATTTAGGGTCACACTGAATGAGTAAAGATGCCTGATTTTAATGCAAATCATGGATCACATCCAAAGGGTAAGTTCTAACCACTGGCACCCCGCCTGCTGGCTTTATCACAGGGGCTGTGGATGCCTGAAAAATTTAGTCTGGGGTTAACAGTGTTCTTTGTCTCTTCCATCTTAGCACTTTTGGACGTGTGGAAGTCCATAACTTGAATCCAATGAAGGTTCATACGCTACAGGCTTGGGTGATCCATGACCTTGGAAAATTTCCCAGGTATATGTTACTACCTTGTACCCATATATTCTCAGGGTTATTTCAGGAATCAGTCCATGGAAGAATCCACAGTCACAGGAACGCTTTGAGAAAGGACTGGCTCAGGAAGTGAATGGGGCCTTACTCTACATTTACCCCATTCCAACAGTCTCTTAATTTTATTTCCATGGTAGGTATCTACCTAGTTCACACCTCTGGCTCCCCTGCTGACCTGTGAGCTCTTAGAAGATACCTCTGCTTCACCTCTTTACCTCAGGGCCTTGACCAGGGCCTGCTACCTGGAAGAAACCAAGAGACTCAGGAAATGTTGGTGAGCTCTTGTTATTTTAACACTTTCTTCTTTTTTTTCCCCAGTGACTCCTGCTCGGGTTCCTCCATAAATGATCTGAGATGGATTGTAATGCAAAGGAATATCAAATTTACTTGCCACGATAACTACAGGTAATTGATGTCTTCTTGAAGAAGAAATGGCTGTCCAGCCATCCACAGGCATCTTCCCTTGGGCCTTGATGGTGATCTGGGTGGTGACCTATGGTGAACTTTTCTCTTCCCCCAGCTCAGCCCAGAAGGTGTTTCCAGCCAGTGGTCTCCTGCTGTCCATCTTCCCTCCTCTTCCTCTTCCTTCCACACTTGACTCAAGCAGTTACTTTCCTGTAAAGCTGACCCAGACTTTGAGGGCATCTTTCCTGGTTTCCCACACGAGAGGCCTGACCCAGAACTCCTAGCTTTCAGAGGAGTAGAAACACGTTTTGCCATATGCAAAGGATTTATAAAATCCTTGTGACTTGGTATAATTTTGCAGGTGGGTTTTCTTTAGTTGGGTCTCGGTGTAGATGCCTAACACTTGGTAAGTTGCCAAATGGCAGTTTACCAAGGTTTATCATTTTCTAATGAAAAAATGTAAAATCTTAAAAAAAATACTTACCAGTAATACATGTTTATTGGAGAAAAGTTCAAATTACAGATAGGTATATATTTTTAAAGTCACCTGCAACCCTGTTATCAAAAGCTGGGACCCCTCTCCCCTCACTACTTTTAAGAAGTTGTGGCCAATACTTAATATAGACAGGGATCTTTGCTAAAAGCATCTTTGGAAATTTTCCCATATGTGATAGCTTGGAACAAGACAGATGCAGAGAGAAAACTTTTCTTAAGGAATGTAGAAGCTGAAACGTTAGGATACTTTTCCCATCACTTCCCTGTCACCTCCCTTTCCCACCAACCATGTCAGAAAAACAGAAGGGCAGATTCAAAGAACAGTCACTGAGGCCTTTGTCTCTCAAATGACCTGAATTCCCCATCAGTCAGCTGGCTTCTCTCTGGAAACTGCCAGAAAATAACAGAAGCCTTCTATAGCAGTCAGATGGGAAAACAAACAGAACAAAGGAACAACTATAAAAGAAACATGGCAAACATCTGACCAGGTTAAGTTACTCAAAGATACTTTGCATTGAGAAAATGGAATGCTAAAACCTAGGACAAGATTGGGGAATGTAGATGAGTCGTCCCCAACGCTCTTTTATCTCTTTTCTTACATTAAGCATTCCCCATTTTTTTATGAATGGCCCAAACTGCAGGCTCTGGGTAAGCTCATTCATTCTCCACCTGGGAAGAATAATTAAGCATACCTTCCCACCTGGACTTGTACAGTGGCCCACCTAGGAAGAAGTGATTTGTAAGCCAGCACCTCTCACTCAGAGCACCAGCTCATGTGACCTTAAACTTGGGGATCGTATTTGAAATCACTGTTGTTTTTCTCCAACCATGAGGTCGTGATATACTCGGCATGCCTCCTTGAATTTCCAGGAGCCCTTGTTGTGTCTAAGAGTTCTGTGGCTTTGCAAGCTGCTTGTCTCTAGGGGAGCCCAAAGTGAATGTCATGGATATAAATGTAGACTGTACATTTAAATCACTCCATCCCAAACATACTTTCCAATTTAGCCAAATTTGTCCCGCTGTTTCAGTGTGATTTTTTAAATAAGCAAACAGAATTGTAATTACATTTACGTGGATTAGACCTTCTGATTAGACTGATTCTACTACCTTTTAATAAATCCCACTACTCAGAGACAAACACGATTAACATATGGCTGTATATCCTTAAAGTCATTTTTTCCATACACACACTCAGTTTTATAAAATATACACAGATTTTCTTTTTTATTTTTAAAATTATTTATTTATTTATTTATTTACTTTTTTAAATGGCAACTCTTTTTTGCGGTACGCGGGCCTCTCACTGTTGTGGCCTCTCGCGTTGCGGAGCACAGGTTCTGGAAGCGCAGGCTCAGCGGCCATGGCTCACGGGCCTAGCCGCTCCGCGGCATGTGGGATCTTTCTGGACCAGGGCACGAACCCGTGTCCCCTGCATTGGCGGGCGGATTCCCAACCATTGCGCCACCAGGGATGTCCCCAGAATTTCTTAAGATA
The DNA here is from genome assembly GCF_000442215.2 of Lipotes vexillifer. Lineage (NCBI taxonomy): Eukaryota > Metazoa > Chordata > Mammalia > Artiodactyla > Lipotidae > Lipotes > Lipotes vexillifer. The sequence goes on from NW_006790988.1 coordinate 674,678, forward strand.
TGTTTTAAGCAGTGGAATTAAAAGACTACTTTTTGGATTACTTTAAAAATAGCAAATAAGGCTTCCCTGGTGGCGCAGTGGTTGAGATTCCGCCTGCCGATGCAGGGGACATGGGTTCATGCCCCGGTCCGGGAACATCCCACATGCCGTGGAGCAGCTGGGTCCGTGAGCCATAGCCACTGAGCCTGCACGTCCGGAGCCTGTGCTCCGCAACGGGAGAGGCCACAACAGCGAAAGCCCGCGTACCCCTCCCCGCACCCCGCCAAAAAAAAAAAAAAAAAAAAAAAAAAAAAAAAAAAAAAAAAAAAAAAAAAAAGCAAATAGTCAGAATGCTTTTTCTGGCTAGTGTGCCCTAGTGGCATATTTAAAAACCCTAAAGGTGCATTTCTCCTTTTATGTTATTTCAAGATACTCTGTCTCTATCCTCAATGTGCTATCCAAAATATCACCATTGTGTCCATTTTACTGGAACATTGGATGTGGATATTTATATATTATTGGAGAGAGATTATCTTAACAGCACAATTGCTGCTCCTTTACCAAAACTGACTTCCCAATAAATGAGAAACTAATTAAGAAATGTCTTCCTATTCTCTTCATTTACTGTAAAGCAAAGGTGGCTTTAAAAATCCTAAATAGTCCTCTAAAGATTCCTTTTCTGAAGCATTATTTCCTTAAGGAAGAAGATACTTTTCCCTCCTAGAATGTATTCATGTGGGGAATCTCAGATCACTGTACTGGTGAGGATGGCTTGACTCTCTACTTAGAGCCACTATACCCAACTGGTCATGACAGTTGCCTAGAGATGAGCCTGAGATGGCCTATCCTAGAAATCCAGGGGGTACTGGTAGCTGCTTCTAAGCCTCTCGCTCTCTCTCTTGACTCACATTTAGCAAAATCAGATTCAGCTGCAATTTAAGGAACCACTTACCGGGTTCTCCAGCCCTCTCCTTCATGTGCTAACCACTCCCATTGGACCCTGTGGCGTTGTCATTTGATTTTTATGAAAGCGAGAGTCATCCACCTGCCAATACTTATCTAGGATTCTTTCTGTGCCAAGGATTGCGGTCCTTTTGCTGATGGCCACCAGCCATCTCCCAGAGAGTCTATGACCTCTTGCTGCCTGACGCTTAGACCCAACACTTCCTCAGGAAGTTTTTGAAGAGAAAGCAAATCCTCAACAGAAAATATGGAGGTCCCTCCTCTTAGCTTGCTGCTTCTGCTGCTTCCTGACTATCAGCTGACATTCATAGCACATATCTGTGACTTGTGTGAGCCAGACATTTTCATCTCCACATATTATCATCAAACATCAGTTATTTATTTCTATGGCTTTACAAGTGAAATGAAGCTAAATTGGGCTGTACTTTCAGTCATTCACTCTTGGACTTGACCTTTTTCCTTGTTGTCACTGCAGGAAAGAAACTTGTGTGGATGCTAAGTGGTCCATGCGTAGTTTTGTCGTTAACAAAGGGGCTTCTTTCATTGGTGAGTTGACCACAGGTGTATTGTACTGCCTCTTGATCTCCTTTTTTCCTTTCTCATCATAGCTCTGTCAAGTTTCTTCAGTGTGTGAAAAAGCCTGAGGATTCGTCTTGCAGATGAGCCAGTCTGCGTGGTTGAGGTCCTGCAGTATACCTCAAAATGCACGACTCAGGAGACACGCTGGTGGAAAGCTGAGGATTCGGGGGAATTCTCTGTCATAATATCAACACTGGAGATGGGAGCCTTTTCCTCTAGAGTCTTAAAATAACTTATGTTATTGGCATAGTTTTTCTTTTGATCTCCTAATAGTCAAGAAAAATTATTGTATAAAATTAGAGTGGAAATTTTATATTATTTCATTTTAATTTTCATATGATGCTTTATGTTATTAATATGTTGGTAGCATCCTGTCCATTGAAGAATGACCACTCCAGGACTCTCTTATTGGCAGGTCAAGAAAAGTAAATGCCCAGACTTTTCAGAAAAGGTTACATTTCCAAATGAATGACATTGTTTCAGGATATATTTTCGTACCCTTCCTACAGATAAACTATAAATGCCATGGTTATGGGTCATGTTGGGAAAAATATTCTGTAAGATATAAGCTACCCACATGCTTGGTGCTTTACCTCTCATCCTTCCAATAGCCCTATGAGGTTGATATTATTATCCCCCATTTGTCAATGAGAAAAAGGAAGTTCAGAGAGTTTATATACTTTTCCCAAAATCATACATTTAGCTCAAGGTAGAGAATGAATTTGAACTCAGTTTTATTCAACTCCAAAATTCATGTGCTCTCTCTTTCTAGACTGATAAAATCAGATGGACAGCCCTTATGTTCTCTTCCAATAAATGCATGTTGGGTTAAATCAAATACAGTAGAATCTGAAATGTGATTTCCTAGATGGCTTCAAAACAGAGACTATTTTTGTCCTCTTCCTCTTCCTTCTCCTCCTCATTCTCAGTGTCTTATTTATGTAGGAGGCAGTTAAAATATATATATTTGTTCTTGATGTGACAATTTATTTCTCACTTGAATTTTACTTGATTAGTCTTGCTTGGGGCTTATCACTTTTACTACTCTTTCAAAGAACCAACCTTTAACTTTGTTGATTTTCTCTTTCTACTTATTTGGGTTTTGCTTTTCTCTTTATTATTAGAGATATAGATATTCCTTCTAATCTCTTTGGGTTTCTTTATTCAGCTTCTTAAGATGGAAGTTTAGATCATTGATTTTTCAGTACATTTTCTTTTCTTATATGTACATTTTAGCACTATAAATTTTTCTCTGAGTGCTGCTTTAGCTGCAGCTCTTAAAATTTTTGGATATGTCTCTTTTAATTACCATTTAGTTAAAAATATTTTCTGATTTAATTGTTATTTCAAAATGTGTTGCTTAATTTTTAAACATCTGGAGATTTTCTAGTTTTTTGGTTAAAACATAGATGCATTGAGTGAAGAATTAATAAGCTAATTTGAGAATCCTTCAGGGAACCCACTAGGTTTGTTGAGAACAGCATAAATTTTGGAGTCGGACATTTCTGGGTTCATACTTTGGCATCATTCTGTGATCTAGAATGAAGTACCTAACCTCTCTGAAATTCAGCTTCTTTGTCACTTAAATAAGGATTATAAACTTACCCTCATCAAAATGTGGTAAGAACTAAAAAAGATGACAAAAATTGACAGTCTAGCATAGTGTCTCATATGTAAGAAATCACTCACCCAAGGTTGGCTCCTTTCTGCCTGCCCCTGGTTGACAATCCTGTTTCCTTCAGCAGCCCTTACAGCTACAGCCTGTTCTCCACTTAGGCACATCCTTGTGGGATGTAGTCTTGGCTGGACATGAGAATGGATGCTAGGGACCAGTTCTGATTAAGATTCAGGTTTGCCTCCTGCCTACCTGCAGAAAGTCTTCAGAAATAGCTCCCTGCTAATCCACTGGGTAACCTGGCTGTTTTCTTCTCAAGACTCTGCCTTATTGTTGGGGTTGCTTGCTGAGTTCTGAATCCTTTAAGGTACCTTCCTGTTCACCAGGATACCCCATGAAGTGGCTCCCTGTGTTAGGAAAATTTTGTTCTTTATGCCCCCTTTCAAAGATGAAATGGATTTAGTAAAAATCAATTTGTGAGAATCTTCCCCCAAGAAGACTCATTTAAGTGTTTAAGGTCAAAGCTGGTGGAGACCAAAGAGGAGGCTGGTCCCAAGGCTTCCCACGATGCTGCAGAGAGCCCTGAGGAGCCCTGCAGGTGGCTGGGGGCTGAGGTGCTATTTTCTTCTTGCAACACCTTTGTATCTTCATTACCATGATGTTTCATCCCTGCCTCCGCTCTCTCTGTAGTTCCAGTTTTGCACCTTTGCCATTGACCATGCACCTCTAGCCCTAAGGACTTTCTGACCTACATATCTAAATAGATCCTCCATATCGCTCTTCATATAAGTGACATTTCTACTGAATAATTGATTGCTTATGAAACTCATATTTTACTCATAAACCTGCTGTGCCCTGTCTCCCCACTTTATTCTTGTTTGCTCTAGGAAATCCTCTTACTATGCCAACTTGTACCCACCATCATACTCCCTCAAAGGCTGAGTATGGGAATGACCCAGAACCTAATTTCCCTTTTCCAACTCCTAAAGGCTCTCTATTTTCCTTCTGTAATGGTTTATGACCTTATAATATTTGAGGCACACTTTCAAATACAGTTCTGATACTTGAAAGGATACACATACATACATATGTATGTATAAGTGTGTGTATGTGTACACACACTTTTGTGTTACAAAAGACAGTGTCTCTCAATCCACAGTGATGCCGCATTCAGTGGGTCTTTCTTTAGCCCCATGTCACTGATTATGTTGACCTGTTTCATGCCACATCTGTGTCTCTTATATACCTGGCAGACAAAGCCAAGTATATATCAAATATTTTGGCAAAATACATTCTTTCTTTGGCTTGATAGCTTTCTGTGCATTTTAGCTCTTGTTGGAAACAAGCTCAACCCAGAAGTGCACACTCCCCGATGGAAGGGATGCAGCAGGAGCCACGTTGACTTACTTCCTGGCATCCCATTCCTCCTGAGAACAACTCCTAAGACTGTGACTTGAGCATCTCAGGTAGAATTTGTACTGCACAGAATGACTCTGTTTTTGTGGGTTTTTAAAAGGCAAATACTTATGTATATAGATAAATGTCCTGTATGGCAAATTAAAATTGTATGAAGTAAAATGTTAAAGTAAACCTAGAGTATAACTTTAAGAGGCGTTTTATAAATGCAATGTTAACCTAACATTTTTCTCACAGTTTTTAAAAAATAATGAAACAATTTATTTTTACTACATGAGTCAAGATTTTAATATGTGTTTTTTATCAATCCATCAGGGAGTCAGTTGCTACCCGGAGAGGCAGTGGTTGGCTGGCCCTCAGATCACACACACAAAGCACAGAAGGGTTGGAATTGGTCCCTGACAGCATTTATCCTTGAACTTGATTCACATGGGTTCACATTGCCTTTTCCATCCTTTAATCAAAGTGCAAACAGCACAAGGTAGTGGGATTAAGAGACAAGTGACCCAGTGAGCAAGTTCATTAACATCTGTGAATCTCCAGTTTGGAATATATTTATAACAGATATAAATGTGTTATACTGTAAAAATAATAAATGAGTAATAAAGGACTTTGTGGAATCATTCTTTTAACAACAATTGTGTCTGCAAATACTGCTTGACCTCACTTATATGCGGAATCTAAGAAAGGCAACTTTATATCAATAGTAACAGCAAATAGAATGGTGGTTACCAGGGCCTAGCGGGTGGGGGAAACTGGGAGATGCTGGTCAAAAGGTGTTGTGAAGTTTTGGTTATAATATGAATAAGCTCTGGAGACCTAGTGTACAACATGGTGACGAAGGTTAACAATACTGTGTTGTGTATTTGAAATTTTCTAAGAGAGTAGATCTCAAGTTTTTTCACCACACACACACACACACACACACACACACACACACACACATAACTATGTGAGATGATGAATATGTTAATTAGATTAATTGTGATAATCATTTCATAATATATACCTATACCAAAACATCACATTGTATACCTCAAATATATATTTATTAGTCAATCATACCTCAATGAAGCTGGGAAAAAAACCTGCAACAGTTATCTATGGGTTTGGAGGAAGAATTAAACAAGCTGGAGATGGACTTCCAAAGGCAACACATCCTCTCACCTACCCCACCCCAAGGTCAAGTGAGTTGGGCAGCTGGAAGAGAGGATGGATCATCATCCTGGGTATGTCTCGTGAGTGGGGGAGGTGGGAATAAGTGCCCATAGGAGTCCAAACTCACAGTCTGTTGAAGACCTGAAAACGCTCACCCATTCCTCTTTGTCCTCGGAGACATCAAAGAAGGAATAGTGCTGTTTGCTTTCCAGCAAGAATCTCAGCTTGGAGAATCACATGATGACACACCTTTTTTCTGTTAAGAAAACTCACTTGAGACTTTCCAAGAGTCTATGTGATGACATAGTGAAATTTGTGATTCTTAATAAGAGATGTAAGTGTGAAACAACATTTAAAATCTTGATACACCATGCAGACTTGCAGAGAAGAGAAAACTAACACGTGTTGTACACATGTATCAACCAGTGACTTCAGCTGCAACAGCTGAATACACCTCTGGCTGGAAATACATTTTCTAGGGAATCTCAGAGGCTGACAGTTTCTCTGGGAGGGCAGGAGAACAGTTTGGAAGCCACTTAGTCAAGAGCAGCATCCCAAATGACTCCACAGACTGGTCAGGTAGAGGAGTCGTTCTTGCCCCAAGGGCACTCAGTTGTCGCTTTGTCACTGTCAGACGTGGCCATTGTTGTTTCTGGGAGTAGAAATAACTGAAGTGAATGGCGCATGGTGGAAGCACACGGAGCATGGCACCTGCCTCCCAGGTCTGCTAGCCTCACGTTGACGGTCATATAGATCCGTCTGATCTCTAGGGCCTGACACATGTAAAATGCTTAGAACAGAGCTCAGTTTCTCTACCTGTAAAATGGGGGTGATAATTGTGCCCATCTCTTTGGGTTGTTTAAGCTTTAAGTGCATAAAGAATAGTGCATAACACATAGAGTACCATCAAGGTTAGTTTTTTAAATTCAAAAAAATGTTAGAACCTGTTTTTATTCTGGAGGAAATTGCTTGACGAGCCTACTTGGTTTGGAAGCTGAGACCCTGTAACCCTGTGGGCAATGGAGAAGAGGGTAGGGAATGGCCCTCTTGCCAATCAGCAGGGTCAGCCACACTTTCTCTCATCCTAGGTGAGTTTTGAATCATCCTAGATGGTAAGTACTTGCCCACTTGAGAGGGCTGGGCCAGGGATCCTCCTAAGACCTTTCACTAAGAGCTGGCTCCCATTGCAAGCTGGGTATGGACAAAAGGTATCCACATGACTACTGCCCCCCAAACATCAATCTAAGAACTATACTTTTCATTCTTCAAGCCCACCCAGAGTTCAACAACCCCCGCCGTCATTGCCAATCCAAGCCCCTGCTCTCCCGACCACCCACTACTCTGGTGGCTGTAAAGGTGGGCAGCTCTCCTTGCTAGAATAAAATCAGAAGGCAAAAGCGCTGGAAGAATAAAAATGTGCTGGAAGGACAAGCTCCCTCCCAGTGAATATTGTACTGAAAGGGCATTGGAAAAGGGTAAGACTGGGAAGAAATAAGGTAGCTAACTCGAGCCTTTGGTGCAAGAACAAATCTCCCTTTGTGAAATCTCCCAGTTCAGTTCCACAGAGCTGCCTTCCAGGGAATTTCCTGGAATGGGTAGAATAATCAGATCCAAGTTGACTGCTGGAGGGAGAAAAGTGCCTTGGGAACCACTAGGTCTCAGGTCACCCTTAGCTGCTGGGAGTCTTTGACTTTGGCCCCGGGCCACAGAAATCACGAGCTTCTGCACGCACAGCTTGGCTTTTGTTGCAGAGCACGGGCTCTAGGTGCTCAGGCTTCAGTAGTTGCAGCACGTGGGCTCAGTATATGTGGCTCACGGGCTTTAGAGCGCAGGCTCAGTAGTTGTGGCGCACGGGCTTAGCTGCTCCACGGCATGTGGGATCTTCCCGGACCAGGGATCGAACCTGTGTCGCCTGCATTGGCTGGCAGATTCTTAACCACTGCGCCACCAGGGAAGTCCCTCCATTATTTTCTTCTTTTTCTTTTTCAATGAATAGTATTCCCCAACCCCATCCCACCCCCATTTTAAAATAGGAACATGGTTTTCCAGCCACAGAATGAAGACAAGTGAAGAAAGTGATGAGCTTGACAGAAATCAGCTCAGTGCTTTGTGACCACCTAGAGGGGTGGAATAGGGAGGGTGGGAGGGAAACGCAAGAGGGAGGGGATATGGGGATATATGTATACGTATACCTGATTCCCTTTGTTATACAGCAGAAACTAACACGGCATTGTAAAGCAATTATACTCTAATAAAGATGTTAAAAATAATAATATTTAATATATATTAAAATGTAATAACCATAAAAAAAAAGAAAAGAGCGGGAAAGTGCTGAGACAGCACGGGAGGAACTGGGACAGCTACTCTGACAAGTGAAATATCTGGCATTCATGGAACTAATTTAGTCCTAGTGCTGGAGGCAGGGCCCTAGAATGGTTGCTTTTTATTCTAAAGGCATAGATTGGGACCAGTTCTGGCCCTCTCTGGGATACAGAGATCAATTAGGTTGAGTCCTCATCTCGAAGAACTCATAGTCTAGAGGGGACTAATAAAAGGAAAATTCGGTTCATTGATTCAGCCATTCTTTGATTTGTTCAGCAAGCTTTATTAAGCCCCCATTATCTACCAGTCAAACCACCACGACCCCTCAGCTCTCCATCCATACCTCCGAGACACGGTTTACAGTAACGGTCTGTTTACATGTGTGTTTCCTCTACCACCTCTAAGCTTTTAGGAGACAGACACTCTGTCTTTTTCATTACTTTAATTCCAGTAACATAGTACTTATTGGTCGAAACAAGTATAACATATTAAAACCCAAAATTAAATTATAAAAGATGAAATAAGAGATTCAAAAATCAATACAAACAGCAGCAAATTGACCCAACTGTACATCTTATTGATAACTCAACCACCCAAGCGTAAGGGATTAATTGAAGTTTTGTTTGAACATAACATCGTGACTGTGCACTATTATTGGGGTATATTCTAAGGATGTAAATAACCACAAATAAATCTTGAACTTTAAAAAAATATATTTTAAAATATTGATTAATTTTTTGGCCACGCTGTGCAGCATGTGGGATCTTAGTTCCCCGACCAGGGATGGAACTCGTGCTCCCTGCATTGGAAGAAGGGAGTCTTAACCACTGGACCACCAGGGAAGTCCCTGAGTCATGAACTTTAATCAATATGTTTGTATTGACATATATCATATTTTGTAGGTTAGATGAAATATCACATAGAATGAATATATAAAGTGGTAAAGATAAAGAAAACACTCTGGTGTTGGATCTGAATTGATGGGATCACTGTGAGCTCACACATATTTGCAGATGCAAAATTGTTTAGCTACTTTGCTATTTTGCCATATTTATTTTAATTTCTCTGAGGTCCTAATTCAACAACATATGTTGAACACTTACTATATTCCAGACCCTATACTGAGAAGTTTACATGAAATATTTCATTTAATTTTCACCACTGCACTTTGTGGTTTGTACAACTATTATTAAAAAGGTGAGAGGGCTTCCCTGGTGGCACAGTGGTTGAGAGTCCGCCTGCTGATGCAGGGGACACGGGTTTGTGCCCCAGTCCAGGAAGATCCCACATGCTGCGGAGTGGCTGGGCCCGTGAGCCATGGCCGCTGAGCCTGCGCGTCCAGAGCCTGTGTTCCACAACGGGAAAGGCCACAACAATGAGAGGCCCGCATACGGCAAAAATAAAATAAAATAAAATAAATGGGTATGGAAAATAGTCATGGAAAAATTCATAAACAAACAAGAAATTAACAGTAATGCACCTGTCACATTTTATATGAAAAGTAACTCAAACTGGATTACAGACATGAATGTAAAACTTAAAACAAAATATCTTTAAAAGAAAACTAAAAAAAAAAAAAAAAAAAAAAAAGGTGAGAAATTTTCCCATGATAATGGCAGAGTTAGGTGTGGTCTGACCCCAAATTGTGCTTATAATCACAGAGATGAGTAAGACAGGTCATAATTTAGCTCTGTCTTAAAGCACTGCATTCATTTGTAACAATAAATTTGATCTGACTACTGAAATAAATAAGTTTCACAGGAGAACGCCTTTGGAATCACCTAATTCGTCAATAAAAGTATTTGTGCTCATTTGGCATAGAGCATATTCTAAGGGGCCCAGGAAGAAAAACCCGGGGTTTTAGACCCAGCTCTGCCAATCCCAGCTCCGTGACCCTGTGCAAGTACACCAGACCTCTCTGGGTCACTCTTTC